>NC_042495.1:12414240-12415624 GCF_005508785.2 Acyrthosiphon pisum | reverse complement strand
CAGAATAACATTAGTACAATATTTTAAGTGTTTTAAAATATTGTTCTAATTTTTGTTATGAAAAAAATGTTTATGTTAAAAAACTAATACACTATAATTATTATGACAATAATTTATCTCTGTTTACTGGATTGAACAATGTTGAAAGTATGATGAGAGGTAATTCAATTATAATATGCTTATGTTTAAATACATAAAAAAAACTTAAAACTATGAGACGATTGGCCGTTTTAACATACTACGATGTCTTCAATTACAATAAATACAATGGACTTGAACAAAGGACGTGCAGGCTCCTGTTACGCGGCAAGTCCATTGATTAGGCCGTACTTTTAGATGCCAAATATATCGTTAATGACACCTGAAAATGCTGAAACGAAAATTCAAACGCCGTCCGCTTCGACGGTCCCGACCAAGTCGAAATCCCTACCCAAAATCAATGTAGCGGTGCCGATCACTTATGTGGATCTGAAGGCAATGGATGTTGGAATAAAGGACCAAGTGGTAACCAGTGGTAGTCACGCATTTATTAATCAGTGATTATATGCTCATTATAATATTATGTTCATCAATTCTTTATAACTACGAGTACCTCATAACATGCATTATGTAATGGTACTGTTGTGCCCATCACGATTTAAGATATCTTAAATCGTGGTGCCCATTTACCAGGTCTTGCGCTGTGATATCAGTATATCACAGATTAAATACAATTTTATCTAACCAGTGATAATTTTGTTTTATCAGCTAAAAATAATTTCAAAAATGTGTTCAGATATTTTACGACTTGTTAAAATTATTTAAATTTTGTCAGAAACTCAAATTATTTATTACTGATTAGTTAACAATTTTACAAATTGTATGTTGTTTACCTTGTATAGTGGATGGGAAAGAAGTATTTTTATTTTACGGGAGACTCAATTTAAAACTGACTTTTTTATTATTATCTCTATTTATTATGGACTGGTTGTGTACAATGTACATGACAAACAATTTCAAAAAAACCATAACATAATTCATTAAATAACAATTACATAATAATTATATAATAAGCATAACAAAATAAATAAAAAAACTGTTAAAACATAAGTAATGTCATATCGCACTATCAGAACATTAGTGTAGTAACTCAAAAATTGACGATTTTGAGTTATACATCTTTTCTAATGGTAAAAATGCCGTTCTTTACGACGCACTACCGTATTATCTCGTATCTACAGTTTTAAACAACTTAAATCAGAAAATACGGTAATGCATTCAGGAAAATAATTGGTGGCTATAAATAGAATAGTGTGGTATCTCAAAATAATACACTATTGCTACTCAATATTAACAAATAGTGCAGTACTGTATTTTTTCGAAATAATACACTACTGCACTGTGA
>NC_042495.1:12413107-12414140 GCF_005508785.2 Acyrthosiphon pisum | reverse complement strand
AAATATAAAATTACCGTAAACTGACTCAAGAATCGAAAATAATTTCTGGTATGTTTAATAAACAGACAAAACTTGAGCGACTGCGCCAGAAAGCAAGCAATAAAAAAAAATAAATAGGTACCTATTATTATTTAAGATAATATTAATTTGTAAATATATCGTATACCAATATAAGAGTAATAGAGTATAGGCTATAAGTGATGAATCGGGTAAAATTGATTTATATATAATGCAGTTGATACATATTTTCAAAAATAAAAAAAAAAGAAGATATCCTATAATAAACTACTAATATTATTGTTTTGCAATATAAATATTGCCATATAATAGTTTGTAGACTTTTAACTGATATAGGTATACAATTGTTTTTCTAAAATATCTGCTACCTTTTATTTAAAAATGATGTTACCTAATTGATAAAAAGGGTACCATAAAAAAATGTAAGCAGTGAATATGTGGTTGCGATCGAGGCGAGCAGTTTTTTTACCCATTCGGGCCGGTCAAAACCTTTGCCCCCCTCTATTGAAAACTGAAATGACGCCACTGACCTGTAGGTTAAGCTTTATAATAAATTAATTACACTGTTTGACGGAATCCGTTTGACGACGTGTCAGTTCTCACTGTTACTTTCTACTCTCTAAGCTTTTATGATATATCTATGAACGATTACTAAAAGTTTCGTCGAAATCGATCGAGTATTTGTTGAGACTAAGAGCTACAAACATTTATATGGGCTATTGTAATTTGGCTGTACATTTTAATAACAAACAATAGATTGAATATTATTTTCTCTTATTTGAAAAAAATCCTATAACAACGATTTCAATTTTTTTCTGTGGCCACTGGCAACCCTATATAATATAAACGAAAAATGATTCGATTTTCGTGAGCCAAAACGAAATTTATGTGTGAGCGCCGTCCCATACAAACCTACAGGGGTCGGAAGCTTAAAACACCCTCCGAGTCTCAATATAGGAATATATTATATTGATATATAAATTATATTACTTTTATTGAAATCAGATCAGTAGTT
>NC_042495.1:12411429-12413007 GCF_005508785.2 Acyrthosiphon pisum | reverse complement strand
TGACTCGTTGTTGCATTCAATTTCTTCAAAAAATAAGACGATATTTTTGTTGAACGAACATAAAATAATATTATATTGTATAAAATAGCATTGAACGTTACGTAAACTCATAAATATAACAATTATTTCAACAGCGAAAACTCATTATATCGAAAACTATATTAACTTTTCGATATATTATTTTTTAAATGCATGCAATTCTAACATTTTATATTGTCCTATCGTTTTGTTTACCCATACATTTTCATCATAGTATATTAAGTCTATGTATTTTTTACTAAAATGTCTTCTGTACAGTGCAGGTATCTGTGTTTTTGTTAAATAAAAGTAAGAACGTTAGTGAATTTATTATTAGATTTTAACTTTTAAATGGCAACATATATAGGTATTATAGGTATATTTTGAATTTCGTAATCAGCTGAAGTGAAAAACTTTTGTATACATTTTAATGTTTATAAATACCAAATTTTAAACGAATAGAATCTTATTAATACGTAATTTAAGTTTAGATGAGGAGAGTGGAGTGAAAAGGGGCATTGAAATTTAAGTTAGTTTGTGTGCCACTAAAACTATACGATTATACCCAAACTTTAAATGCTTTTTAAAAACTACTCATTGAGTAGGTATATTATTCAACGTTTATTGTGTACATGAATATTTTAAATAAAATATAAGTTCAAAACTATTAAATTATAAAAATATTTGTAGCCATTCAAAAATCTAAATATGTAATATAATAATGCACGTTGCTCCAGCTAAAAAAAATAGTGTACCTACTTACGAAATAACAGCATTATCTCAGCATAAAATTTTTGAATTGCGTGTATGCTAAATTTTCTGAAATAATCAGTGTATACTGCTAATATAATCACCCTGTGGCATTTAGTATACCTACCGCAGTTGTATATATTATATTATAACACAACAATAATTACAACAATAATTAGATAAGTTATAAGCAGTGTTGTGCTTTAGATAATTTTATCTAGATAAATTTATCTAGATATGTTATCTAGATAAAAATTTCATATCTTTATCTTATCTAGATAAAAAATAAAATTGACATCTAATTTTTATCTAGATACAAATTATAGCCATCTAGATAAATTTATCTAGATAATTCACAAAATCCATAGCTAATAATTAGTAATAACTATTTTACAATATTATCATTTAATATAAAATAGATAACTTAATAAGAAATCTAATTTGTATTACTTGCAAAAATTGGTACTAAAATAGTTTTACATAACATTTATTAGTAATTATGAATAATGCACAGATATAACTACTATTATAGTATATTATAACTGTTGAATAATGACGATTTATTATGTCAATATGCATAGGAGATGCGAATTATTTGTATAATATTATAATAACGCCCATACGGGGAAGTCTCATGCCCGTATACGATTTATGATTTTATGAACGCCGAAAGAGCCTTTACAAAAATTAAAACTAGAGATACCCCTCCATACATAGAGTATACTCTATGCCAACATAGGTCCTACGGGTAAACAGGGTTTAACATCATATTGGTTTACGGGCTTGTTCCCTATGTTCAGACTTCAGATC
>NC_042495.1:12406083-12411147 GCF_005508785.2 Acyrthosiphon pisum | reverse complement strand
TAATTGTATTTATGTTATCCAAATAATAAAATCACTACAACACAGATAAAGTTCTTCCCTATGCGCTGTGGAATTTTGATAATTCTACTATAAATACAGAGGGAGTAAAGTTTTCCTGCGCAAAACAGTTTTTGCTATGTCGTACATATTTTGTAAGACGCACGGAGACATCCTCTTAACGACCAAACAATTAATATAACACCAGAAATGACATTAAAACAATGAATTACGAGTAATTAAATAAACATATTAATGAGACTGAATCAAATAATAATTATCTCGAAAATATAACCGAATATAGTAATGGGGAATCATGACAGAAAGATAATTTAGTTTGTCCCAGTTCATTAAATATAGGCACGCATACCATAATAGATGTATAGACACACAAAACGGATGACGGACATGGTGCACATATTGTGTAATAACCATACTATTATAGGTCTTTATCCTATATTATATTAGTGAAATCTCGGATAGCCAATTAGTGGGAATGGGGGGTAATGTGCTTTGCTAAAATGATGGCTATAAAATCAATTAACAGTTTCTTTCTGTAAGTGCTGCAGTCTGCAGGGAGATTCGTTCACGCACCACATCTCTCTCGACATAATAATATCAGAACCTAATAATTTGTTTAGTTTCTTCTTATAACATTACTCAAATTTCGATTATCAAATGAAAAATTAATATTTTTTTCTGTAAAGATTTTTCATGGGTAAAAAAAAATGTCGTTGGTATACCTATAGAATTGAATATACCGTATACTATTAGGTATATTTGCTATTGAATTGCCTACTCAATGATTAACCTTCACCTAACCTATTATATGTACTATATATTTTTATATATACATTTATTATTGCTCCAATTATTATACTGTATTATAAATTATAATTTATAGTAGCTACCTATAGTAGATTAAATTACTATAGCTATAGTAAATTCAATATTTTGAATTATATATTAAGATGACACTACCCGTGAATTTGTTGCCTCCGTCTTACCAGTTACCACGTACGATATAGCAAATGCACTAGTTACAATGGCATGTTGTTAGTTTTGATATTGGATTAAAAATTGACCTATAATCAAATTTTAAGGTTAAAATATTATTTGCAGTGAGTGCTTAAACGTCAGATTTTATTCGATATTTTAATTTTCAAGCGTGATATGAGCATTTTTAATTTGTGATATGTCACATACCGTTTTCTTCCTTGAAAATTTAAATATCGGAAAAATCACTGCCGTTAAGTCACAGATAATGTTTTTAGCTGAAAGTTTGATTGTAGGTCAATCACTCTAATATCAAAACTAATAGCACACTATTGAAACTTCCTACTGACGAAAATTGTCTATGTCGTACGTTTGTAATACGGAGATAACAAACGCATGTGTAGGTACCTCCTAAGTGAATTATGTATTGTTGACTATTGACTATAGTCTATACTGAAAAAATGTATATTGTATTTTAATGTATAAGTTATTAATTTAGACATATTGTAGACATATTGTAAAATTATATCTCTTTGATAATAATTTCAAATAAATAAATAACTGCATAAACTACAATACATTTAACATTCGAATTGTGTTTTTGAAAAAATATTTTCATTTTCATTGATGTTTTATTTCGTATCGTTCATTGATATATATAATAAATATACAATTCATTAAATTATCAAGGTAATTTTCTAATTCATATAATTATGGAAAAATTTAAAATGGTGATTAAATATTTTCAGTAAAAATAAAGTATAGGTACGCATTAATAATATTTCTTGATAATATTATGATATGTATATAATTATGCCTGTGTGCATTGTCTAATTCGCGTTTTTATTTCACAAATTACTTTGTAAATGTTTAGTATAATATTAAAATACATAGTTATTTAAATCAATGGACGGTGCCAAATAAAAAACATCAATGAAAATAAACATATTTATTACAGCCCATATAAAAGTAATAAGTATGAATACTAAATATATGTTTACAATTTTTATTACAACGGAAAGATCGAATTTTGTAATGTTTATGTTATTATAACTTTTATTTTGCAACAATATTATACTTGTTCGAATTATTACGATCTTGCGTGCTTACCTACTTAAATAATATATATATATATATATATTATGATATCTAAACAAATTTTCCTTATATATTAACTATTAGCATACTTATAATACTTCTTAAATTTTATTCAAAAATCAATTTTATATGTTTAATAACATTATTATAGTTCAATAAAATTAGTTGATTCGGCCGCAGTTTTTCCCTTATTAGGTATAACAAGTAATAAATTAATCGGATATATTATATATGTTGTATAATATTTATATTTTATTATATTATATTAGTTCGTACTTAGACTTACATCCTTATTATACTTACGTAACTGTTTAAAATATTTTTACAATTATTACTTTTTCATTCGAATCCACTTGAATGGTATTTTTATGTTGTTAAAAGTGTTGTAATTTATTTAACATTTTTGAATACATATTATACGACCGTCACTGCTTTTATATTGCTTATAGTGTTGTTTATTCTATAGCAGACAAAGCACTTACAATTTACATGTAAAGGTACTGCACTCTGCAGAATAAACATTTAACATAGACCGCATGCATAAAACAGATCAATTGCTGTAAACTTTTCATATATTATTCAATCAGAAAATTGTTTGCATTTATTGAATTTGTCATAGTTGCAAATCAATATACGGGATTCTTCACTATAACTTACCGGCCACCGTTGCCCGAAAAAATAATTGGAGCCTTTTTTGCGTTTATGGAATTTCTATATAATATATTTGTGTACTTATAAGTTATATTGTATAGGTATAGTAATAATATATACTGTGTGATTCACCAAACATGCTCATCCAGTACTTTTTCTTTACTAATGAATTTATTTGAATTCTCATTTTTAGAATTTTTTAGTATATTACAATACCATATTTTAAATGACTTAGATTTTGTATGGAATTGAAGTTGTGTCCTGTGGAGATATAATAAAATATAATATATTAAATAGTTGCATCTTTTTTTCAAACGAAGAATACTTGTTTTATACACAATGATATAAAACAAGTAGTTTTCGTTTGTAAAAAAAAGTTTGTATCGCTTCTGTATAAGTCCACTGTGTTTATGCCACTCCTGACTTAAATGGCATAAAAATACTAATTATTTGAAAATATCATCTTAGTTACTTTATAAGGTATACAGAAAAATATTTTAAAAATCAAAAATTTGATAAATACATTATTAAAGGATAAAAGATTTATGATCGTGATGAGCGAATCAGTGGATAAGCAAACGCAGCTCAACGCCTCGACATGATGTTTTCAGTAGATCGACCTCCGTTAAAATCGATTTTCTAATGCAAAGATTTACCTATTATTATTTAAAATATGGTATATCATCCACACAGTGTCCCAACCAAAGCGACTAACACCATATCAACCGTACAAACTATATATATCTACAAAATAGGTAGCTATATAACACTGTATAGTACGTATGCCAATAGTTGTGTTTTTGTTTAAAAAATCTTTTTTGTCGGCCGAGTTTTTCCGACAAAGAACTGGAATTTATCTATACTATGGATGTAATATATTTCTATGTTATTATACATACTCGGATACTCTGGTACAATAGAAATTGTATACTATATAACAAACGGTATCGTATAAACTAAACCCTAATCTCGAATAAACATCTGAAATAATGAAAACTATATATACGAAATATAATGGAAGAAAAAAATTTCAAGGTTTACGCGTTATGTTTATAAAACAGTATTATACGGAGTGTGGTATATTTGAAACTTTGTAGGTACTGTACGCGATGGAATATGCAAAGTGTGGCGCGTTCCCTAAATCACACTGTACACTATATTATAATAATATTATATTATGCTAGCATGATTCGGAAATTCTATAAATCATCACGTGTCGCATACGTAAACATTAAAATATATTATTATATATGCCTGCTTATATATTATTATAAAGGTATACTTTGTCTACAGTAAAATATTAAAAATCGATTATGAATCGCACGGGTCTTTCAAACGATATATTATGTTTAAATTCACACAGTCGATCATAATAATAATAATAATGAAATGTAATGCATATAATATACATGTGTGTCTAAAATAATAGATGAATTAATATTTTAGATGTACCGTGCACACAGTACAACTACTTTAAGTGCGTGCGGTGATAAAATTCCGAAATCGCACTTGGCGGACCTTGTTCGTTGTGCTGTATTATGCAAATGTACATTATCATACCTCTTTATGATATATGTGTATAATAAATACAAAGTTCGACGATCTATAACTATATGCGTAATATGTACCTACTGCATATAAGGTGTATATTATTTAATTTTTTATACCATATGTATATTATATATTATTGTAAACACATATCGCAGTGCAGGCGGACAAAGTTATTTTCACAAATGATAACCCCCCAACCGACCTTTCTATGTATATTATAATAATCACAATTTTCTCGTATTATATCTATATATATAAAAATGGAGACAAAAATGTATAACAATTCATCAATCGAGAACGGCTGGTCCGATTTGGCTCAAATTTTTTTAAGATGTTCGTAACTACCAGGAGAAGGTTTTTACGAAATAAAATTTTAGGAAAACTCAAATCTGTATGTCAAAAATACAACAGTGGCGCAACGGTGCATTATATTATATTGGTTGCTATTGGTTAATCGGGCATGTTTGTTGATTTCATATAATATAAAAATGAATCGCAGAATGTATTGCTAAGCGCAATAATTCTACTGTACGTGTGTTGTGACTGAACTCCTCCTTAGACCGATTTGAATGATTTTTTTTGTATGCGTTTGCGTTTATTCATCTGATTTTAGTACAGTTTGGTTAGGATTTTGTATTGATTGATTATATCAATCCACCATAGGTAGAATACGACAAACTTGGTATAACTTTGATACTTAAGAGTTAAATCATACACTAACGTACATGCAGCACGGGGTCCGCGTATGTACCGCGGGTAGATTGCCTACCT
>NC_042495.1:12391225-12404752 GCF_005508785.2 Acyrthosiphon pisum | reverse complement strand
CTTTCATGCAAACAATTTTAAAAAAACCACAGTGTTTATATGTTATTTACATTTTTGGTTAAGCACATGTTAATATTTTTTAGAATTGTTATCAAAATTTAAAATTTAAATGCTTGTAAAATAAAATGGTGCCTATCTTTAATATTTTTTAATTTATATTATTATAACAACTTATGAGGAAATATAAAATCTTAGTATATCTTCTATATATAGTTAGGTATATAACATTTTGAATGTTCGATTTGTTTTAGTTTTTTCCAATTTATATATGGATATAAAAAAAAAACTTGAACATTTAACTCAATATTATTCTTCATGAGTGGTTTTTTATGCAGTTCAAAAATATCAAAAATACATCATGGGCTTCAATTTTTTTAAGCATTTTACCTTGACAAAATTGGATGTTAAAAAAAAACAATTTTTAGGTATTTTATTGGAACTCAAAATACAAGGACACAGTTTCCAGTTTCACACATCTCCAGATCACTTAAATATTTGGAACCCACGTCTTAGTTTATACGTTTTGGAATTCATTTTAACAATTTTCAAACACTGTATAGATTTAATATGGTATTTTTGTCAATAATTTGCTTGCAAGGTCGTTAATGGATGTTCACATAAAGGTAGGTATTTGTTTATTGTAACTCGAGCTTAACTGTGAAATCTATTTTTCTCAGAAAGTTCGTATATATTTCATAGTTTGAAGGTATAAACTATAACGTCTACGTGTTTTAAATAGCAAAACAAATTTATAACGATGATTACAATATTTACATAACTCAAAATGCATACATTTCTTGTAATTTGAATTCATTTTGTTTTTGTTTATGAAAAAGCCCAAGTAGAAACGACAGTGCACGTAATAATAACAGCTGTTTATTCAGAAATACTTAACATTATTCGAAATTAATCACATATAGTATTAACATTACACCTAATATCTTTAACGAGCAATTACTATTATAACTTATAAGGATTAGGTACCGAGGTTTATAAGTTATGATAAACTCAAATGCTAATTTTGAATTTTTACTATTTGAAAACTATTCGAGGACTTTGGTACTTCATATTAGTGTATTTCAAAATAAGTTATTATTTTAGTAGCTTATGATCACTAAATTATATGAAGTGAAACAAAGGGTAGGTAACTGTATGTATTGATACAGGACACTCATTACACGAAAACTATAATTGGATTCTAATGACCTGAAAATAGGACGTACTGACCAAATTTACACAAGACATATTTCACAATAGGTGTTACCAACTTACGTTTTCTTGATAAGTAAACTTATCTTATAGGTAGTAATTACCTATATAATCACAGATTATAGTTTAGACTATATTATTGTATAATCAATGCGGTAGTATAAAAACTATAGTATTTCGGGAACTGTGAAACAATACGTTTGTTAAAAAAAACACATTATTCATAATTAATTTAGAAAAACATAATATAGAGGAGTAATCTTCTAGAGAAAATAAGTAATATCTAATTGCAGCTGGTACTGGAACAATATATTAGTTACCTATTCAATTTTATCCTAAAGCTTTATAACTTCAATTTTAGTATAACTTTTTATAACAAATAGCATCAAATCCAATTCATTAAATTGTATTTTGTTCATAGCCTAAACTAATTTAAGATTATTATGCGTTAGCTATAATTATGTTTTTATTCAACATATATAATAAATAACAAAATATTAATACAATCTAATATTATAGATTACGCACCTACCTATACTGGCTATACTGCACCTTAAAACACTTTTTTGAATAGCGTGCAAAATATTAAATTAATGATTAGTTCATATTATATCTACTATTCTATACTTATACCACTATTATCTGCATTCTATTATTTTTACAAGATAACGTATTTATAATAATTATATGTTATTCGATAATTTTTTAACACACTTAAAAATGTTTACTTAAAATTTATTTCAACTACCATAAAATAATTGTTTTATTACCCGGAGGTACAGTGAGTTTTTCCATGCTTAAATATAATATAATGCATATAATATCAACATTTATATTTCATATTTTACGTGTGACTGTATATTAACTGCCCATTAAATTATGATGCCTACAGAATTGATTTATACAGTACAGATGCTAATTAATTAAAATATAATGTAGATATTCTAGTGCAGTTTTATTTTATATAACATATGACTCACGATAAATCACGCTGAGTTCCATCACTGAGTGACTTCCCTTCTCATAGATACCATTCATTATGTAAATAAAATGTACCTATATATTTTCATCATATTTTCTTATTATGCTCACGGAGTAATGATTCTTAATTTTCTAATAAAAAAAAAAAATCATATGTATGTATGACTAATATCCTCCCTTTAACCACAACTAAAAAAAAAATCTTAAAAACGCTAATAATCTTTTTTTGTTGATTTAAAAAAAACTTTTTTAAAAATTCGAAAAGAGCTATTTTTAGAGTTGTTTATCGATATAATATGGATAAAATAATTATTTTTAAATCTGTTGAAATTTGAATGAATAAAAGCAACTTATATTTTAAAAATACTGCATATAATATATTGTTAAGTTGTATGGTTGTATTTAATCGATTTATATTATATTATGGTTATAAATTATAAATAAATCTTCAATCTCATGTAATAAGTTCATTAATTTTCTTAAAACGAAGTTTTGTGACATATTATATTGCAGTGATTAAAACGAATTAATATTTTGGTAATTATTGTTCAAATTGCGTGAATGTAGTATACGGCGTGCATTGTTGATCTCGCAGAGCACGTGCACCAGACTTTCGACCAGCAAATTAATATTTATTTCCAAAATTCAATTAAACACGCATATGCTTAATAATTGATCTGTATTTTTGTCTGGCGCTCATAAGCGCGTGGCAATATATATAACTCGCTATTTTCGTAGACGACCCAACTTTATGGTGATACACGTCATAACAATTTAATATTAACGCTAATGGTATTGGCTTGCAAAACAGTATGTGTGTGTGTGTCTGTGTGTGTCTGTATATATATTTACATTTTAAAGTCGGGATCAATAAACTGTTAAAATTTATTATTTTTCGCCAGCCGCGGCCCAGTGCAATATTTACATAATGTAAATAAATGCTATAAATCGATACTGCCGATTGAGATAATATATTATGTAGGTTTATATATATATACATATATAATTTACACGACTTTTGCCACATGGCCGCCTTTATATGATGCCCAACACTGCGTTTGTATATATTATGTTATTTTGTAATTGGCAAACTGCACAATATAAACATTACGCGTTATGTCGGCCGATTTATATTATACAGCCATCCGTACAGGGAGTTGTATATCACGAAGATATCTTACGTATCATACTGTTTAAATGTTATTCTCATGTTGAACTGAAAACACAATACAAAAGCACACAACAATTTGACAAACTACTAACTTGAACGTTACCTTAAAAGAACATAACAATATTATTTAAAACTCTTTTTGACAAGGGTTAATATAAATGTGTGACTGTTTGAAAAAATGTTATACAAATCGATGTAAATGGCGATCCAAGGTAATTTGCTCGCGGGTGACGACCATAATGACGGCGGGTGAGGCCCGACCGCGAAGGCCGTGAAAGCGACGAGACGGCGAGCGGTTAGGTTCTGAAGACGACTGATGTAAATAAGTTGACGGCGATCAAAAACACTGAGCGAGCCACAGATATAGATAAAGACATAATATTATATTATCTATATCTGTGGAGCGAGCAAAGGCAGCAAAGGTGCTACGGAATCGATGGCGACCGGAGATGTGATTCGACCAGCAGAATTTCCACCGGGCGAATAAAGGAAAGAATCAGCGGACCACACCGCGGTCATACTGTCCGTGATTTTCACCTTGGCCTTACGACTAGACCGCGTCTTCGTCCGGTGGTCGCCCTAGAGTCGAGCATCGCCGTATCCTGAAATGTTATCTGTTTCCACGAGTCCAGCGATGCTGACGTCCATATTTCAAGCTCAGATCTATCACTCACGGCTCACCCGTTGTGCTTAGCAGTTTCCACCGCCGCCATTAAGAGTCGCCATTATGCACGCTGCGATCGTCGAAATACCATTGGGGCGGCATCGTTGAACGCCGTTACAGCTAGCCATCGCCGTCGTTGTCGTCCGTCGCTCCTGAGACGACTAAAGCAGTCGGACCCCCGCCCAGCCGCCAGAAGGTCTCGCGTGTCGGAAACCGCGAGCGCGTGACCCTGGCAACCGCGATCTCGACGTTCCGCGGTAGGCCGGACCACACCGCGGTTATACTGTCCGTGATTTTCACCCTGGCCTTACGACTAGACCGTATATGGTGACTTACCGTAAAGTGCTCTTTCACGTACCACTGTCGCCGTCGTCTTCTCTAGGTGTTCTTCAACTGAAAGGGAAGGGACTAGAACACTGCGGATTTCCATCTCGTCGGCAGTCACTACACAGTAACAGCGCCACTCCACGCGGTGGCGAAAATACGCCTCGGCCGTCCACGCAAAGACTTGCACGTCACTGCGGTTGCTTCCTGGTCCTTCAGCCTGCCCAGTGTTCTATCTCCCTCGCTTCTTGATTTCCCTCAGCTGGTATGTCTTCCTCGTCCACCTGCGCGTCACCGGTCTATACGACGCCCCGCCCGGTTGTCCCTGGCCTCTTAGGAGGCGCCAGTACTGTCGTAGCGTCACCGCCGCCTTCCTTCATGAATATGACATCCACTAATGTTGCGACAATGTCTCCAATCATGTCTTCATTATCGTCGTCTTGGTATTTGGGACTAATTCTTTATCTTCGAGTTGAGGTATGTTTTCGTCCATAGCAAGTTGTAATCCAAGTATCTACGTTCTTCATAATTATCACTTCAATGATTTCGATGACAAATTCGTTGATGGTGGCAATTTTTAAGTGTGGATTTTTTGGCCATACTAAATTTCAAATGTACTCTAAGTGCAATTCAAAATAAATTTATTCAAAAATTTCCCCAGACGAGGGTCATACAACGATGTCATACGGTCATCGTTCTAATCAACAAGCGTTGGGATTTCTGACCCATTTATTTTTTCCAAAAACCATTATTATTGATTTATATATATGTGTGTGGTTATAATATAATACACTATAATATTTTACTAAAGGATTTGTGTTTTAATTCGTATTATATTGCAGTTCTCGTCTTATACTTTCAGGTTAAGTCTTTTAGATTCTGAGTGAACTAATGAATGTATTAATTTAGTTGTTTTATGTACGTGTATTGTATAACATTTTTAAAGTAAAAATAGCAAAATAAATAATTACATACAATTATATAATATATATATATATATATGTATATAAATTATAAAATGTATAATATTATCATATTATAGTATACATTATCAGTAGGTAGGTATATATTTATCATATATATAAATAATAATAGTAATAATATTATGTTTGCAACTTCCCTTTAGCATTATGCTTCTATTGCTGGATATATAAGTTTGAGTTAAGTACAATACTAAAGTTTTAAACTATGCGATATTTAAAAATAAAAATAACAAATTTTAACAAATGAAAATGTTATTAAAACTAATAGGTATGGTTAATTTTTTTCTATCATAATTTTATTTTTCTATCAAGTACCTATATTTTTGAAAAATTTAATTTTATAGAAATTAAAAATAATTATATATTGTTAAAATTATAATTATTTATATTAAGTTTAAATTTGCCTACATATTTAGGTATCAGCAGCTATAGAAAATCCAAACTTTTAATGTTGCTACACAAATATTGGTATTTTTTGTCTAACAAGTATTATAGGTGTGACTCACCTTGGTTAGTTTAAACTTAAACCTGTATAAGCTTATAATTAAATATTAAATAAAAAAAATATTAAATATTTATAAATATTTCTAAAATTTAATTTATGATTGCATATGATGCATTATATAATATAAGTTCTAAATATACAGAATTATTGTTTATGACATTGTAATAGGTACATGGACTTCAATAATACAAATCATATGTATACATACACTTATACTTACGCCATAACTGATAAAACGATTGTAGTTTTGTACATTTGTACCAATGATAAATATATATATAATGTGAATTGTATAGGTACAATATGACTGCAAGAAGCACTATAAAGAATAAATCCTTCGAAATCGGTATGATATGCATTCGTGCAAGTTACAACAGCCATTTGTATACACTATGTTATGGTATAGACCTTTCCCCAAGGCTGGATTAATAACCTATAGGGCCCCGGGGCTGAAATTTCATATGACCCCTTTTGACAAAACATGCTTTACAAAGCCGCTCGCTACGCTTGCAGGAACATACATTTTTCCAGCTATTTCACAAATTCAAAATTGCATTACAAAATTATAAAATTAATAAGTAAATGTCATTTATGTCTATAAAGTATAATAAAGCTACTCATTTTATTGTAGTATATAGTACAATAAAAATTAATACTTCATATTTCATTCATTTAAATTCAAATTTTCATAATAACTTTTAAATGTATTAACTCATTTACAACAAATATCAAACAAAAGTTAATAAATATTAATTTATAAAACAAAAACCATTTTATCAGATAAATTTTTTTTCACCATTTACCCTCAAATTCTCACCGCCTTTGGATCGGTGTTTGCAATAGCATCGAGCACAGTCCTGCTTTAACGATATATTTTAAGTAAGTCTTAAATTATTTTATTTCTGATGAAATCAATTTTTATGATATACGTCTTATTGATTATTAGATGACGTTTGTATTTAATTATCAGATTCCATGTACCTAAAAACATTTGAATCGACTGTATTTAATAGAGGGTCAGTCTCGTATGAGTTAAAAAAAATGTTCGCGTTATGGACAGACAAACAGTGAACACAATAGTAGGTATAACAATAACAACAATAGTCGTGTTATGATAATCATAATTTTTTCATCACTGCCGAATTTATACAATATATACAATGAGGATAACAGGACCGAATGTTGTGCACGCTGAAATAATATATTATTATTATGTCCCGACAGCTTTTTCGCGTTAAGATTTCCTTATATGGCTGCACCGACGAAAACCCGGGTGCGTAAAATACTTTTGAAGACTCGTAAATTATAATACATCATAAATACCTAAATTATAATATGAATTATAATAGAATACACCATAATTATGTGGAATATCTGAATACGGTAATAAACTAATAGACAATGTATAGTAGTAAACTCCATAGTGTCTAGACACATGCACACATATTATAATATTATGTATAATGTATTTTATATAATAACGGTTTTTATCGCACACAATCGGTATAATTGTGTTTGGACTTGTCGAGCTGACTTAAATATTATAATGTGATATTTTATAGTTTTTGTATACAATATAGGACGGCCGTGCACATATATTACATAATATATACGATAAATATTATAAATACTGAATAGGTAGTAATAATAATTATTATAAAAATATAAACTATATTATAATCTATCGCAAATTTGTTCGGAAACCGGAGAACCATTCACTCGCCGTGTCGAGGAACCCGGTTGGTGCGATATATCTATCTGAATAATATTATATATAGGTGGTCCGTCGTACGTGCAGCATTTTTCGAGAAACGTTTTCCTGGTAATATAATATTAGTGTATTATAATACACCAAACCCTCTTTCAATTTCTCTCGTTTTATCTCTATTACATGATGCACATAATAATATTAATAAGTTTATTATTGCCGTCATTCGTCCTATTTCGCGCCCAGCACGACACCGCACGTGCAGTCATATCATCAATACACGAGTAGATACATTCAAAGAATATACCGACGACAGACACTATTAGTTTTCTCCGTATATAATATTATAATAATATTACAATATATAATAATTTTTGTATTTAATATTTATAATATTTTGTTACATTTGTGTCGCGGTGTCGTTTTCGCAGGGGAGGGGCTCCGAGTGTGGTGTACGAGATGAAAATATTGACCGTTAAAAAAAAATAAATATTTATATTAATAATAATAGTAATAATAATAATAATAATAAGGAAAAAAGTCGACTCACACGGGGCGCGTCACGCGTGTATTACGATAATGATATACGTATAACGACAATAATACCATACAATAATAATATTATCGCATATTTACACGCGCGCGAGCGTTCAGGGACTAAAATCTTGTACGACACGAAACTTCGGGTACCTGCGTCGTGTATCCCGCGAAGTGCGACTGTTCCCGTTGCGCAAACTATTTTTTATCGATATTTTTTATGTGAAACATCTAATGCGGTGTATAGTTATATCGATTGTCGCGTAGCCACACGCGCGAAACGTAATATAATGTAATAATTTGTATAAAAAATCTGAACACTTTGTTTTTGATTATGCCGTGTTTATTTCCTTTAATAATAAACCGTCCTTTCAATTTAGTGCTTATTTTTAATGTGCAAATAATTTCGATGTTTCACATCTAACGGGGTTCCTTTTTTTTTAAATGTCACTCTCTCTGTACATTTTATAATATTTCATTTCATTCGTTTGATTATTGAAATCATTTCGATTGAGCGTATTTGTAACTGCTGCAAGCGTGCAGCGGTACTTCCGACGGCCAAAAATTGGGCGCTTTTATGCGCGTCCGGCCGACACGAAAGTCATTTCCATCGTGGGTGAGATACACATGGCCTGCGACGTACCATTTTACGTAGAATTTTTTTTAGTAATAATAATAATAATTTGTGCTGCAGCGGGAGCGCGAGTGACCGGGCGCACGTGCGATGCCGCAGCAGCCGCGAACTGTACGGTGGACCGACGAAGTAGGTCTCGCGGATGGCGCCTCGGCGTGTGCAGACGAGCGGCACCTGTTGTACCTATATAATATATTATACAGCCGAGTTTTATACGTGGTGTTTATTTATTTTTTTCGTATATATACGCGATGACAACGCGGGATCCGGGTCCGAACTGGTTATGCGCAGCTCGCGATATTATCATCGTCATCGTCATTATTATTATTATTATTATTACAAGCGGCTATTGGACGTAACTATTTGTATATATATATATATATAGGTATCTTATAAACTGCATAGGTTGGTGCACGCCGGGGTGGACGTGGAAATGTTAGTATAATATGATTCTGTGCGAGAGTGTGTGTGTCTGTGTGCTGTAATTTTCTCGTTTATTGTCACGCGGAAATATATTATACGCGGCGTTTGGCCTAGTTTTACCCGTTCGTCGCCAAACTCAATATACGATCGCGGTAAAAGCGTGCTAGCACACGCGCATCATTACACGCAGAGTGTATATTATGTATATTATACATTTGCAGTGGGTGTGTGTGTGTGTGTGTGTGTGTGTGTGTGTGTGTGTGTTTGTTAAGTTAACCTAAATAGTAAACGAACATAATGTTTACTTTTGGCCCGCCTGTCTGCTGCAGCAGTGCGGACACGTGCGATAAATGCCAAATTCAAAATCGATCAAATAATATATTATGTATGGTTATGATGATTATTATTATTATTATTGCAGTGATGTATAGCCATGCAGGTATAATAGCTGGTGTTTAGCATATATTGTATACTGTGGCTGCGAGGAAATCTATGTATCAATTTATAATACAATACAGAGGGATACGGCGGCACGCACGAGACTACAGGGCTAAAATGATGTACTTACTTATATTATATCACAGAACAATATAGAAGCGACACTCGTTCAGCTGATCGTGGGTCACTGTATCCCTAGGGTATGAAGTATTTGACTCTAAAAATTGAAACCATATTCGTAATCTGATAGAACGTTGGCAACGTGCAGTGGTGTACTGGCGTATATAGGCAATGAATTTTGGAGGAGAGGGGGGCTTATAAAAATGTAATATATTTAATTGATATTAGAAATTAATCGCCGTATTAAAATATCATACCAACAAAACATTACGGAGGGGTAATGAACCCCTAAACAACCCCCCCCCCCCTATATAAGCCACTGGAAGCGGGTATTCCTCTTTATTGTTACGAAATTATAAAAACGGAAACAGTCCATTCACCGCGGACAACGGCCGTTTTAATTTATTCAAAGTTTTTTATGTACCTATGGTATTGTCAGTTTCAGTGTCATATAGGTACATTTTGCTGGGTATTATCTAAATATTATAATATTGCTATTTGACATTTTTCAAAAAGTGTATAATATTGATATTAAATATTAAATTGATAACGAATATCGCTCTCCGAAGACCGTGTTCAAAGCCACAATCATCCGAGTTTGCCAATACACACAGTATCTATGCCCTCATTATATATAGAGGCGGCGCAGTGCTAAAATTATGTAACCATAACCGTAGACAGACCAAGATTTATTTTTATTTTAGGTATACGTATAAGCTAAATAGGTCCAAATTGTTTTTATTCTTGAATGCCATTTAGCATTACACCGCAACTACGGGACGGTTTCCATCATATAAGTTACATCATAATCGACCGCCACAATAACCTAGAAAACAATTAAACATAATACTAAATTTATATGTTCAAAATTTAAATCGTTTCACTGTTAATGAACTAACTGACTTATGACCTTATATAAAATGTGCAGTACGAAAAACTATTCATATTAACCTCTGGAGCTAGGGCTAGTAATAAAATATAACAAATAAATGAATACCAATAAAAGTTGTTCCATTAAAAATAATACGTTTTTTCTTTTTCTAAATTATGTACTTAAAGTAATAATCATGTATTATAGTAACTATAATAGTAAATATTAAAGTGTTAGCAAAACAAAAACAAATAATAATAAAAACTTGAGTTGGTAAAACAATACTGTATTGTACACAATTCTAACATTGATTAAGTAAACTTAACTTGTTTACTTAATCAATGGTTAAACATCCACCAACCTACTTATTATTCCTTAGGTAAATGGCTGGGTGGGGATTACACCCCCTCGCGAATACTCCACTGCCGCACCATCTGTATATAGGCACAATATTGGTCGATCGCTTCTTTCTATAGCACCGCTTCAGTATATAATACGATTATAATAATATGTACAGCAATGTTATAAGTTTATTAGAATATATTATGTCGTGCTACTTGTGAAACGAATACCTAGGAATAATACCTATATGGGTTACAACATATTTTAAATGCAACCGTGAATCGATGCACGTGTAGGGTGTAGAATATAATATAAACTGCAATAACTCGGACCATATTATATTGCACCGACTAGACGGTGTCGGTTTTCGCAGCGAGTAAAAATTAAAATATGCCTAAATAATAAGTCATATAAATACATTATAATATTATACACGTGTATGAAGACTTACGACGACATAATATAATATTATATCGTATAATGTATATCTCTCGAACACTGAACGCAAAATTCAAAAGATGTCACTAAAAACAATAAAATGCGGAACATAATATTATAATATATATTATACTATTTTATTAATAATATATTATAATATAATATAATTTCGTGCCGCAGAAAACCCTTGGCCAGAAAACAATATAAGTACCTACCTACTAAGTATAAATGTATAATATTATACATATATTATAGATGGAAGGTATGAATATGATCAATGATCATTAAAATATGTACCTACCTATTGTTATTCCTGCAGGAATTTTGGTAGATTTCAAATAATTGGCCTCAGTCCCGTCCGAGGGATGGAAAACGTATACGTCTTATATGATTTTCTATGAAGCACGTATTTTACTGTAGGTAATATAATATCTACTTGTATACCTACACTTGTTATCTTATTTTCGCGGATGACTTCAAGACGCAATTAAATTAAAAATATCGTTTACACGTCTTCATCCGTTTGTGCAATTAAAATTTAACTTTCTAGACCACGTCGTAATGTGACGATTTAAAATACCATCGCGCATGCTATTATTATTATTGCGATGTACACTGCTGATTTAAATCTTATAGCCATTGCGTCATAAAAACGTATGAGAAATTTGTTCCGTTTTTCCGTCGCGCGCTGCACTTTATAAACATTTGCGAACACGAATTTGCCCTCGAGAATTCTTCGGAATCCCGGTGCAGCATGCGACTTATTCCCCCGGAGAAATTTCAAATATAAACGGTACTGCAGCTATTGACCTCAAAACAAACATAATATGAAAAATGGCGTACGTGCGGAAGCACACGCGGTGATACTGGGTCGTGGTCATACAACTTCCGGATCCACCTACTACAAGAACCTGCCTATATATACATTTCGAATAATAAGTGATACGCGAGCTTAAAATGTATAATCGTTTTCTTTTTCTGATATTTCTGATAACATTTGAACTACCTACTTACTGTATGTATAATATTTTTAAAATTCAACTTCAAACTAAAATAATATCAACTATACATCCGACAGTATTATAATCATGGGTTTTTTGTTTTATATTTGTTGTTTTTGTTTGGTTAAAGGGAATTTAAAAATGTATTTTTTTAAATTTGAAACCAAAAACTAACGTATTATTCATGGGTATAAGTTAAGCTTGGACAAGAAATTTTCAAATGAAAATAAATCAACGCTTACCTGTAATATAATATTATATAGAATACATTATAAAGCTATATATTCATCGACTTGAAAGTCACAGCTGGTAAATTCATACATAGGTAGGTACTTATAAAATATATAATATAATAAAAAAATTTAAAACACAATATACTTATAACTTCACGCGTATAGGTAACGCCGTCCATATTACGACATTAGACTCTGGTAATAAATAATAAGTAATAACAATAGGTCATAAATATAATAATTGCCGAATAAGACACGGCTTAACATTAATAATATATATACAAGGTGATTGTCAATACTTTTTTTCCGTTAATTATTATTATTTTTTTAAATATAATTTTGGAAAACTATTGCTTTTCATTAGACATAAATTCATTACACAATTATTTTAGTTCATAATATTTTTGGTTAATAAATACTCAATAAAAAAATCGCGATATTCAACAATGGTTATAGATCATGAATATAGGCAATTTATAGATTTTATGATAAATGTGAATAATAAATATTGAAAACAAACTGCAGTACATTATTTCCTATGTAATAATTAAGCTGTATATTTAAATAATTAAAATATGTCATTTTAGTTATATGTATACGTTATAACAGAAGACGCTCCAATATAAATCGAGGAAGATTAGGATATTATCATATATTGTTGTCGCCGACTTAGCAGGTGGTTGCGCATACGTGGACAAAAACTGAAATACGCCCTGTATAATGTATTAATGTATATACCGGATGATTCTTTTATA
Organism: Acyrthosiphon pisum; assembly: GCF_005508785.2. Classification (NCBI taxonomy): domain Eukaryota; kingdom Metazoa; phylum Arthropoda; class Insecta; order Hemiptera; family Aphididae; genus Acyrthosiphon; species Acyrthosiphon pisum. Next base: position 12,391,415 of record NC_042495.1, on the reverse strand, counting down.
AAACAACACTCATTATTTCAAAGAGTGTAAATTATTTTTAAAATATTTTTTTACATACTTTCAAGTCGCTTATAAAACAACGTTTTTCTTAAAAAATTATATTTTTAAATATTTTTTATTCTTATAATTTTTTAAGTTTTTTACTTTTTTGAATGACAACATAGGGTTTTAATTTTATATTCCAAAGCAG
>NC_042495.1:12384765-12391175 GCF_005508785.2 Acyrthosiphon pisum | reverse complement strand
ATATTCTGCTTTGGAAAATAACATTAAAACCCTATGTTGTCATTCAAAAAAGTAAAAAACTTAAAAAATTATAAGGATAAAAAATATTTAAAAATATAATTTTTTAAGAAAAACGTTGTTTTATAAGCGACTTGAAAGTATGTAAAAAAATATTTTTAAAATAATTTACACTTTTTGAAATAATGAGTGTTGTTTGATAAAAGAATCACCCTGTATATAGTACACTTATATAGGTAGTGACGACTGTCGCAAGAACTATAAATATTATAATATTATAATTGATTACCATCATAGTATACTCGTAATAATCATTGACAGATTATTGATGAGTGAAGCACGTATTATTAAGTCTTCGTAGCTAATCGACATATCGTCGGATAATATTGTAATACCCCAACATTTTTCGGGGTACCGGCCCTGTACCAGTTTACAACTGCACTCTGTTAATCTTATCTTTATCTGAACTTGAAATACTTATAAATCATTACAACTACTTCTCCAAAATTCAATTTTTATGCTTTAAAGTACTTCAAAAATATTCTTCTTTGAAATAAGGAAGAATTAAACATGCCCATAAGCCCATTGTACGTTGTTATTCAAAAAAGTAAAAATGATTAATTACAATAAAAAATAGTAAAAAAATGTTGTTTTTTAATGACTTAAAATTATGTAAGAAAAATATTTTCAAAAACGCTAGTAATTTTTTTAATTATCAGTGTCTTGTTGTTAAATATATCAACTGGTACATGCATATACATGTTATAATACAATTATATTGTTACCACACGCTCCACCGATTATAATATTGTTTAAAAAGGTATAGTTTTACAGCTGCAGGTGACGTGGTATGTTTGTGTGTGTGAGCTACATGGACTCATAGTCATACGTACGTGTCAACATCATCACCGATGAAGCGTTATTTTGTATAAATCACGCCGATAAAACACACGCATATGGGTCCGGCAAAGGTAAGTAATTGGAGGCCGCAAACAATAACACGCGTATAAAATATATAATATTAATAATTGCAGTTGAAGGTAGGTACACCTCCTAGCAATATCACCTACAGGTATATAATATATATGAGCGGGAAAACGTTGTGCAAACAGAAAAATAATATTATGTTTTGGGCGTAGAATCGACATATAGGTATGAGGATTTAGTAATTATTATTATTTCTGCTGAACGGGAAATCGCCATTTACAATACTATTATTACTATTATATATATATAGCCATGTAGGTACTCGTATATCATATCATATTATATATTATGCGCCGTTCGCAGCCAGACGGAGACAACAATTAACACGTGTGTGTCCCCTTAACATTGACGATTTCAAACATCCTGCAATATAGGTGGTACCTACTGCACGTGACTGCACGCGCGCACGAGGATAAATAAATACAATTTTTTTTCTGTGATGTCGTGACATTTTTGTATTGACACAAGCCAATACCGCATACCGGTCGTGTCACCGCCAATCATTTTTTTTTTCAACTCTGCATAATATTATATTTGTTCAAACTCAGATTTTTGCAAATTATTTCTGTTTTGAGTGAGATGGCCGCACGCATGTACATCAACAACACGCATCATTATATCTTTTTTTTTGTTCACGTATGTTTACTTATACTAAACAAGATAAAAATGGAAATTCGTAGTTATATCTATCTATATATATACATATATTATATTAAAAGCAAAAAATGTTTCACAAAATTGTAAAAAAAAAAAAACAGTACCTATACAAAACTCAATACCTAACCTAACCTACAGCATATCCAAAACCATCGCCCATCTATTACATCATTATCCAATGAGTCCAAACAGTACACCTATTGCATAATATATGAATAAATAGTTATCTACATTTTACAAAAATCTTGTTAGTTAAAAAAATGAGCTTTTTGTCTCGGTAACAAGATTACTGGGCACTACTGAGACTATATAGCCTATAGGTTTTTAAACATTTATCTTTTTTGCGCGTGTTATCTGCAATCAGTTATCGTGTTTTTTAATACAGAAAACAATCTTCCTTAAATGTTTTGCATTTTTTTATATTGGTTTGGAAAATGTATCGGTTATAATTTTAATGATGTCAGTTATAGGTACTCTCTTCTTAGGGTATATTAGTGGTATAGTAAGTAAGTAGCCTAGATTTGAATATACATTATAATAATGTATATCTATGTATGAGTGGAAAGGTATACTATTCATAACTTTTTAACAATATATTGGTAATGTTATCCACAGTTTTAACACCCCTAAATAATCATCGATTGCTATATTATATTAGATTATACTATATTGTATATTATTATTACTACCTATACGTGTGTTACATATATAATATATATTTTGTACTCTATTTATACATTTGTAGTTAAGTTACTCAGAAAATATTATCAAAAAGTTGTGGATTAGCAATGTATAGTATAAACACTATATATACCAACGTAAAAAATCGTTTTATTTATTATTATGATTATAATGATACATTACATGATGTATTAAATTGCTCGTCCGAAGATTTTAATTTTAGAATCCTATATACATTATATATTTATAAACATGTGCTTATATATTGTATGTAGCTATAATGATCATTATAATTATAATATGTACGTACTTATTGTGATGGCGCAAATAGTCATAGCTTGAGGGGGGGGGGGACGAGGAATTATATAGCCAAATTTTGTGACCGCATAATATTACTTATAAGTATACTATAAGTAGCCAAGTCCCCAAGTAGGTATATTGTATATACTATATAGTTATGTACTTATGTACCTATTTCGTATTCATAGAATATATTATAGTCTGCACATTATTGTACGCAGTCGTTTTATGCAGCAATATATTATTGAGCTTCGCGTGCCGTATATCAACAAAAAAATAAGAAATTACACGTTTTATATTATAACATACGCATTCGAGATTGTGTTTGAATAACAAAAACTTTAATTTAAAAGTATTTCACGTGCGTTCAGTAAGATGACAGTCGACAGTTGACTGCAGCCGCTACGGCTCTGAGTATTAATTTTCGTTTTTGAACGTGATCGACGAGGAACCCATAATATATATAGTTGGGAAAACCATTTTCACAGTTACCTACACACACATACAGAGTAGTTGGCAGTGACACGTATATTAAGAAAACAATGGGTGGAACTCTTGGGAGCCGAGGTCATTTTTTTTTTATATTGTATTGAAAAAAAAGATCAATATTAAATTAAAGTAAAAAAAAAAATTCAATGAGTTCATTGATATGGAACAGCATGGATAATAAGAATTCTGAATTAAGAATTTATAAAAAAAAATTGATCACTCTCCCCCACTCCTCCTTGATTGAGCTTCAGATATTATTATACCGATGCCACGGAATACTTGATATAGAATTATTTATGCCATCGATAGTTTATAATATTGCGATCATATAGGTTATATTATATACTATCGACACCTTATCAACTATATTAAATTACAACGTTATATATATAAAACAAGTGTCAAGTATATAATATAATAATAATATAGCCTATTCATAAAGCTATAGGCGGTGCATTTATATGTATATAGTAGGGGTGGGCGCCGACGTTTTGGGTTCGGCAAAGTTTCAATAACGGTATTATTGGTATACTCGGCGTACATTGTATCGGTTAATATTTTTTTTTTTGTGAAATCGAACAAATTGTTCTTAAAATATTGTAAACTCCAATAAAATCAATATCTATCTATATATTATTATAAACCTATAAGTATATCATGTAACGTCAGTGATGCGCGACCTGTGGTAGATATAACCGCTGCGGACACATAAGTTATAATATCAATGTATATAATAGCTTTCAGCAAAATTAACATATTACCGTCATTATAACATTGATCATAAAAAAAAACTATAATTAAACAAAATTATGGCTTTAAATTAAAATTACGTGATATATAGATGATAATATATAATAAAGAGTTAAGTTGTTGACAGATATAAAATGTGTATATACTGATAACTGATTATTTCATTGTTTAACTCGTAGTTTGTTACGGTGAACTATAATAAACGTAAAATACAATTGGGAAAGTTAAAAATTATGTCATTATAACCTTTTCGATCGAAGAAAATGATCGAAGAAATCTGTAAGTACAAAATTAAAAGGTGGTCCATAGTCACAAATGAAATCTAGTTAGGAATGTTAAGAAGTCAAAATCGAAAATTCTCAGTAGTTATTAAAAACGTCTGGAAAAAATAAAATTTAAAAAAAATAGAAATTTTTGACAAAATTGAGGTAGTTTTTTTGATGTAACTCAAAACTAAATAATCGTAGTTACTTTAAATTATGATCAAATATTTATATAACAATACTCCATACATCATAAAATGTTTACTTTTTTTGAGCTATAATCATACAATTTTTGTTTTTTACTATTTAAACTATTATGATATAAATGTTATCATAAATTGTTATATCTAATATAAGTTCTACAATATTAAAGATACATGAGCTCGATTTTCATATAAAGTTTAAATTTTGATAACATTTATGAAAGTCTGAAAAATTATTAATCATTATAATATGGTTAAAATGTATAAAATGTTCAATTTTTATAGGTATAAGGATTGAACATTTAAAACAAGGTTTCTCATAAGTATAGTTCATGCTGTAACCAAAAAATACATGAACACGGTTCTATTAACTGATATTTTAAGTTCAAAATTTCAAATGTACACTAAATTTTGATATTTAAACAAATAATAACAATTTTAGTTATTTTGTTATAATTTAAAATTATTTTTCGTGGGAATTTGAAAGTATATTAATTATATTTTATACACAGTATACACAAATACATTTTAAAATGCAATGTTTTTGGCAAAAGTTAATTTAACCTATTATATTAGTGTATTACTAATAGTAAAATACATTTCTTTAATAGTAACAATATCATAAAAATGTGTAGTTACTTAGTAATGTAGGATGACACACCGTTTTAGCTTTGAATCGTTTTTCATATGACGTACCTAACGATTTATCATTTAATTAAAATTTAACACCTCCATTATTATGACTCAGGTCATACACTCTTGAATAATATAGATTCTATAATCTTCAATATTAGCAGTACCTCCTTGATTAATCAAAAAAGTAACTTACTAAAATAGTATTTAAATTTTAAATATTATGTATTAATTATTGAAAAATATTATTACCAGAAAAAGTATTAGCCCCGTTTAAAAAATTGTATTTATTATTGTATACCTCTGTTCACATCTCATAAGGGTACACTAGTTAACCATTAATACATTCATGAGATCAAATACCTCAATAAGTACTTTATTTTATTGAAATTTGATACGTAACAAAAACATTGTTTTTAACTTTTCATGGGTCCTCAGAAGAGTGCGTTATTCAGTCGAGCCTATTATTCTTTTGAAATCAATACAAATACAAATACACTATTAATACCAAAAAAAGAAACGATATTTTAACAACATAATTTTTATTTTTATTGAGCCGAAAGATATTTGACACAAAATTGTCTGAATTTGATAATAATACATAAAAAAAATGTATGTTTGGTGAAGCCAAAATATATGTGTTTTGACGCAAAGTGGTCTGAATTATTGATATTATATAAGCAAAAAAATTTATATTTGGTGAGCCGAAAGATAAGAGGTTTGACGCAAAATGGTCTGAAAATTTAACAATTTTGAACATGAAAAAATAATTAATGATAATAAAAAAAAAAAAAAACACCAGACAAGACACAAAAGCAGGGGGATTGATACGTGATGGCGAGGTGTGTGCAGATGCAAAGGCCACTGGTCACCTCCGTACGTTCTCGCGGCCGGTCCCTAAGGCGGACGAGTGTGATCGCTGGCGCGTTTGCTCGCGGGTGACGACCATCGTGACGACGGGCTAGACCCGACCGCGACGGCCGCGGGAGCGACATTGTACGACGATTGACGGCGAGCGGCTAGTGCGCGATGTTGTGCGCGTCGACGTTGCGCAGATGCTAAAGACGACTGTTGTAACGGCGACGACGGAGACACCAAAGCACTGAGCGAGCGAAGACAGCTATTTGGTGCTGTGGAATCGGCGGTGACTGGAGGCGCGGCTAGGCCGGCGGAATTACCACTGGACGAAAAGGGGAGAGAATCGGCAAACCACAGCGCAACGCACCGCAGTCCTGATACCCTCCGTGATTTTCGTCCTGGCTTCCGACTCGACCGGCGGGACCACCACTGGACGAAAAGGGGAGAGAATCGGCAAACCACAGCGCAACGCACCATGGTCCTGATCTCCTCCGTGATTTTCGTCCTGAGTCCCGAGACTCGGCCGACGGGATGACCGCAGCCGAAAAGGGAGAGAATCGTCAGACCACGCCGCAACGCACCATGGTCCTGA
>NC_042495.1:12381857-12383813 GCF_005508785.2 Acyrthosiphon pisum | reverse complement strand
TTTCCGGTTACTGCAACCCCGTCTCCCGCCGGCCCATAGCCTCGGACGCGACTTTGTCGCAGGCAGCCGTACACTATCTCATTTAAAACGGTTTTCACGACGTCATTTATTTCATTTATATCTGAGGATTCCTTTTCGTCTATGTACTGTTCTTCGTTCTGGCTGAGCTGGTCTTCGTTCTCAATTTGCTGTTCTTTGTCCTCGTTGTGCTGTTCTTCGTCGACGGTCGATAATCTATCGATGAGCTCGTCAATGAGACGGAGCGTGATGGTCAAATCCCTAAGGATTGCACCAATATCGATCTCCGCGGTCATGGCCATGATGTTTGATTTTCAGTGTGTGCTTTTTTCGGTTTTAGTGGAATAAGTATATATTATACTGTTGGAGACAAAATCGTAAGTGAGTTATAAAAAACAATTTCGGGTTAAACAGTCACCGAAAATACAAACATTGCCCGGACGACGGGTACGACGTCGTTTATTGCTAGCGAGCGCAAGTACGATCGCGTCGTTCATTTAATGGCTTATTTTCCATAACATCATTATTATCGATACGTACTTATGCCTACGGGTAGTTAATATTATATTATTTGCATGAGGATTCGTATTTCAAATTTGTATTTGTGCTCGTCTTATCCTTTTAGGCCAAGTCTTTTGGATTCTGGGCGGAACGATGAATGTATCAATTGTTTTACAATGCTGTGTGTTTTTTTTGTGTACGTGTACACGTTTTATAGTACCTAGTAAATATGCTTAGAACTTTGAGTTTTTGGCTGATTTCTAATACCATTTGCATTTAATTGGTACTTTTATAAGGTGTTAATACATTCTTTGTAATCATTGCCGTTTTTTTCGAACTTATCAATTATCTATTATCTGCAGTTAGAACTTGGAATAGTTATTAATAATTTTGTGTGGTATTTATTATTCTTCATATTTAAAATATATTTTAATTTATAAATCTAAGAAACGGATCCTAGATTTGCCGATATTATTTTTTACGGCGATCAACAATGTGTATATTAATTAGTCCTTAAAGTATTGTTACGCGAACACCCAAAACAATACACCAATAATACCATAATAATTACGCATATAATAATAATATATTATTTATTTAGCAAACAAATAATTACATACAACGATACAATATATTACTATAATAAAATAAATTGTAGTGATAACAACTCTCCTTTAATCTATAATTAGTGTGTGTTGGTAGATATAATATAAGTTTGAGTGAAGTACACACTATATTATAGTTTAATACTAAGTGATATTTTTAAAAAAATAAAAATATTTATCAATCGAAAATATTATAAGCCTACTGCCTAATATTATGTATATTAATTTCTTCCTTTCAAGTTTATACTTTAACATAATTGAGTTTATTTTTAAAAAATCTAGTTTTTTTCAGAAACAATATTTTAAATACATAGAAATTGTTAAAATAATTACAAATATTGGTATTATATTAAATCACCTACAAATAATTCGGGTTACGGCAGATATAATAATATGGAGAAGTCTGAGCTGTACTCGGTACCCATACAGATATTGATATTGTGTACCTATTAATGAGTTCATACAGTAGATATTCACCTTGGCACATTATGCTAATAACCTGTAGCAGTGGCGTCATTTGAGGGGGGGGCAAGGTGGGCATTTGCCCCTATCTGATTTTAAAAGCGGCCCGATGGGCCGGTTCCAGTTGTTGCTGTTTTACCATTATTATATTTTATAAGCGCAAAAACATGCCTATTTTATAATATTTTCAAAAAATATTATACTATATATACTAAGAAATTATTGTCACATTGATACATTTTTACTAATTGATAGTTGGAATATATTTATATTTAGACGTATGCGGTGACGTACCTACATACACATTGTATGTTTGTTTATGTTGTATGGACAACAATAATAATAATTAGTATCATAATCTAGTATAGTT
>NC_042495.1:12376403-12381414 GCF_005508785.2 Acyrthosiphon pisum | reverse complement strand
TACAAACCTACAGGGGTCGGAAGCTTAAAACACCCTCCGAGTCTCAATATCAGAGGTGGATAGGCAGTATTTATGTCACAGGGAAATATTTGAGGGGGCCCCCAAACTGAAAAAAATTTGGTCGGTTCGCTCACTTTAGATACGTATTCAATCTAACACCTTTAAATATAAATAAAATGTTTTGTGCGAAACCGTAATTTTAATTTGGTGTGGGGCTGGGAAAACGGCATATGAGGAAAATGATTTTTTCGGTTGTAAGGGATTTTTGAAAAATTTCACGTAAGGTCGTACAAATTCCGAACTAATTATCTGCATAGAAGTTTCATATAAATAAGTAGTTTTGGAAATAAGGGGGGAGAGGTGGACAAACGTTTCTATAGCCCCGCGCACAAATTATTGTATATCTTCAAAAAAAAAAATCGTACAAATTCCGTACTAAATATCAGCCAAAAAAAAATTGCGAAAACTCAATATTTTGTTAGGGAAACATACGAGGATATTTCGGTCTTAGATTAACGATAAAAATGTTAAATACTATGTTAAAGATCCGTAAGCAAATTCTTGACTTGTGGTATTATTATATTATTCAAAATAACAGTAATAATATAATTAATATACCCGAGTGGGCCCCCAAACATAAACATAGACGGGGGACCCACAGGGAAAATCCCTTTTTCCCCATGGGCCTATCCACCCCTGCTCAATATAGGAATATATTATATTGATATATAAATTATATTACTTTTATTGAAATCAGATCAGTAGTTTATGACATTAGTGCGTTCAAACATATTACCTATACATAATCAAACAGCTATTGAGCTATATAATATTAAGCTATATTACAATATTAAGTTATTTATATATTTGGATGATTTAAAAATGGTAAGACAAAATATTATATATATTATAAGATATGCACGTGATACAGCTAGAATAGTATAATGATTGGATTTGGTGTGCGGCTCGACCTACCTATATAATATTATTATGTGTATTGTATAAATATATAATACATTTATGCATCCGACAAGACGACGCTGCAGCGGGATATGATTTGAAAAACTAAAACCATTTCTCAGAACTCGTATTTTTTATTGTAATATTATAAGTATATTATTCCGTACGGACGACGCCGCCGTAGAAAATACCCGTTAAGCAGTTCTCCGGGAGCAAAATCAAATCGCCGTAATTCATAAACGGTCTTATACAGCGTGCGCGTTGTTATAATATATTGTATTATGACGTTATAGGTATGTATTTTGTCGGTGATTTCGACTTGCCGCTGTGATTTATACGTTCAGTCTCCAGCTGCTGCCGGGCAGCGCAATTTCTCGAAATAATAATCGCGCAGGCGAGTGTGAATTTGATACCCTCGAAGAAAAAAAAAGAGTTATGCCTATATCCACCGCGACCGCGGCACGTCGATATAATATTACAAATAACACGTGTACAAACGATAACGAAATTAATACGAAGCTCGTCGTCACAACAATGCCTAATATATTATTATTATGGATTATAAATTATTATCGTCGTGAACTGGACAACAAAATGTAATACCTATTATAATAATACGCATTTATTGTAATAATATCGCCGCACGTGGCGAATGATTTCAAAACTCGAAAACAGTATAGCCAAATACGTATGTATCACGTAGGTATCATATTCGTGGTATAAATATTTTTGTTTGCTTATAGAGCGAATATTAATTGAAAACCAAAACCATCAGTGGGGTATATATTGGGGTAATATCCCATGCGGTAATAAGATCCTACATATTATTATATACATTTATACGCGTGACAACCCCACCAATATATTGATAATAATATTATTATGACATTGATTAATGTTAATTACATTTCGTCTAATTGAAGCAGTTAATCAACGTCTTCGACGATGGTAGTCATCCTATATACATTCAAGTTTCTTTGATCAGAAACACTGATGGCCGATATACGGTATTATATTATATTCGTCAAAATTGAAATTGAATTGCATAATAATTATTGTTCGCGATACATATATACTTAATTATGCATATATAAACGTATTGACCTCGCTTTATATTATCTGGTCGCAAGGGATATGGGGATGGATTATGCCAATCCCCCCCCCCCCAAATACGAATGATGCATTAATAAATCCCGTACTTGAAATATAAAATATATAACAGAGATAAATATTTATATAGCAAATAAACAACACCCACATGATATATTATTATGTAAATTCAAATATCTATGTACTATATAAATTATAACTAGGGGTAGGATTTCGATGCACTTATCATTTTTTTCCTGAGGTTGCTGTACGATGCCTGGTTACAAATCCATAACATGTACTTTAGAATGAGAACAAGAAAATTTATTTTGCATTTTTTGACAATTTTTGATTTTAATTGGAAAACTAACACGAATTTTATATAAATTTATATATATATTTATCTACCAAAATAGCTTAAAAAATATAAGGAAATTATTGTTTTTTCAGATTAAAAGTAATCCAAGTTGAAGTTTAGCCTGAAGAAATCCTGAAGTTTAGCCTATAGAAAAATTATTTTAATCACTTTTTTTTATCACTCATATTTTACAATTTACTAAAAATAAAAACAATTTACCTGCATTTTTCCAATGCATTATTTAGAATTGTAAGGGCATCAAAACATTTTTTTAAAGGCTTTTTTGAGGGTTTTATAGAGAATCAAATTCCCAGCCCTAGTTATAACCATTGTTTTCGGAATTTTTTTCCAGAGTATTCACTATTTACATCGCGAAACATACTGTATTTAGACACTTTATTAGTTATTTAGACTGTTCAGTACAACGACTATAAACACCATAGGCGCAAATAGCGTTTGGGATTTGGGGGGGCTAAAGTTTTACTTTGATCATATTGAATAAGCTTAAAACAAAATGTAGGAAATGTTTGCGGGGGCTATGGACATTAGCCCCTAAAGCTTCCCCCCCTATTTGCACCTATTATAAACACTAAAGGATACACTAAAAAAAAAATCATTTCTGTAACACAAACAATTTGCTCGAATCACTCCCATTTTTATCATGCTTTCAAGTCCATAATATTTTCATTTTTTTTTTTTTTTTTATTAGCTTCTTGTATAGGTACAATTAATATAGCTCAACAATTATAGAAAATATTTTCATTTATTATGTATTCTTATTATATTTAAAAACGTTTCCAAAAAAAATTTCTCGGAAATGCTGTTTCTCATCGTTAACATGGGAATAAGTGATTGTTACCTTTGTTAATTTTATATACATTAATGTCTATATACAACTTATATATTATTATTTGAATTAAAAAAAAAACCTATTTTATAATATCTTTGAATGTAACCTTCCTATAATTTTATCAATCTCGACAATGAAAGCGCAAAACTATTTTTATATTTTGGTCATATATACCAGCTACTACTACATAAGTTTATTACTGTTAAATATTTGTTTATAGAGACGTCTTGAACGATGCTTTCCTAGCATTTAGGTAATTTATTACCATTCAAATCGGTTTCATTTAAATATCAAGCAACATTTTAGGTTTCACACGCGCATTAATAACAAATAAATCCAGTACAAGAATGTTCGGTAGACCGTAAAAAAATCGGGTATGTAAAATGTCGGACCGCGAGCGGGCCGTGAAAAAATTCCTGGAAATCATAAAAGAAAACAAATTGAATTCTTGCACATTTCGGACGGTTATCCAGCTGCGATTTTCGTCTGAACAGCGTCGCGCGTGCATGATACTATTTTAAAACACGATTTCAAGACCACATAAGCTTAATTCGATGCTATATAGCATTAGTTATTATACCTTATATTATATATTACCTACGTACGTATCGCATATTGTGCGTGTTTTTTTTTTTGGATTTAAAAACACTGCAGCATATAATAGGTGCCTAATTTATAATATTGTCTGGTAAATCTTATTTATTTTCGATAAACAAAGAATTTTCCAGATTAGGTATATACCTACCTACCAGCTATATTGCATAAGAACCGACAGTAATTTTATTTCGTTTTTATCTCGAGCACAATATTAAAATATAAGAGTTCAACGATTTCTCGACACAATATACGTATATTATGCTACACGACGTTAATGAATCGTTTTGGCAGTTATTACTTATCACAGCACACATATATATATAATAAATGTATATGTGTCAGATTGTAAGTCAAGGACCTATACAGGGCACACGGCGAGTTGACCAATAAATTAATAAATGTCTGAGATTTAATTTATCCGAATCGGTTACCTCACGTAGACGTATTGAAACAATAATTATTGCAAAATCTTAGAAGTTTCCGAATTATTATGCTCTGCCCAATGCCAACGACGATATCGTTCGATACATTAGCGCCGCTGCGGTACGGGGTCACGGTAACGACGATGTATCGGATTTTGGAAACGTTACGTCGATTATTATTCCTTCAATATAACATATTAACATTGTATAGTTATAATCATTACTCGATAATATAGTAATAATATACTGTTTGGTTTGGTGTCGGAAAAACAACAAGAAATAAGAAAATTGTAATAATTATTACAAACAGTCTTATATATCGCTATATATGAGTCGATGGGTAAATGGACATTTCCCCCCGACTATTTTCGGTCTAGTAGGTCATTTCCCCCCTGATATATTTTTGATGCGGACATTTCCCATCCCATTTTTTTTAAAAGAACCTAATTATTAATTAATAATATTGAATTTAATAATATATCTAATATTATTTATTATTTAATATGAATTTTTTTTTTAAATAAAATATAAAATATATAAAATAGTTTTTTTTTATTTTCATAAATATAATAGATTATAAATATGTATATGTTTGATCAACTGAACTGCTAACTTGAAACGATAAAATAAAAAATAATAAGTAGGTATAAATAATAAAATATAATTTAAATAATTAATAAAAATGGGTTAAAAATTCTCGGAACATAAAAATGATACATTTTTGTAAAAAACATT
>NC_042495.1:12369409-12376353 GCF_005508785.2 Acyrthosiphon pisum | reverse complement strand
TCCATAATTTATATAGGTATTTATGAAATATTAGGCAATAGGCATAAATATATTCATATAAAATAATAATACTATATATTAAATAGTAAACTTTAAAAAAATGGGAGGGAATGTCCGCATCAAAATATATCGGGGGGAATGGCCGCGATTCGAGTCATGGGATCTCGTCGCGAAATATCACCGTCCTATGTAGTTGTAAATAGGTAAATTATGACTCATTGGCGTAAATAAGTTAAATTTCAGCTAGTGCAATAAATACTTTCGTTGGGCCAAAAATCATAAGAACAAATTAAGTCATAATTATTAACGCTCACAATCGCTTCGATCGCGTGTACTATCTTTTTATATTAATTGATTACATTCAGATATCAAAACCTTTATATTTTAAACACTGCATGTGGCGCACGTCCGTATATATATGCAAAATATTATATTACAATATTATATTTTATAACAATTGAAAAATTGTTAATCATTTGTTAAAGTTTAGTCTACAGGTCTATGATAATGTCACGTCTGTAATTATTGATAAGTGATAACAAAATTATTGCATAACGTTATTTTATTTTATTTTGTGTTCAGTTGTGATATTTTTTATAAAAGAAATTCAACAAACCAATGAAACAGTATTATATTTTAGTATAAAGTTCAGCTTCGGCAGGTTGCAAAAGCATAATATCTTTGCACCTGCCACTTAATACCAGGGATTTCATGACTCAAGTGTGTCCCCTTAATTACGTCATTGTTAATGTATATAACTAGTATTTGTTTTGATATACCAGGATATAACGACATCGTGATGGTCGACATAAGTATTATATAACGTTTACAAGACAAATGTTTTTAGGTCCTTCGCGTAGGTGTTCATAGTGGACATAATAATCTCAGGTCTGTGGTCTCTAGTCTAAACTTTGCCATATTCTATAGGAAGTCGGTGAAATATTATTATATTATATAATATATGGGTTTTAATGGGTTTTATATGGGTTTTATATTAGGCATAGTTCGTATAGTTACGATGACTGCGTGGTCAATATCTAAACTCATGTTATACTAATTATAGTTGCGAGCATAATATATTACGCCTACTCGTGACATTATATTTTATATCGATCGATATCTAGTATAGTAAAAGTGAGCTGATTTCTGATCATAATAATTATGTGTACGAATTCAATGCGAACAAGAATCAAGACCAATGCAGTGGAGTCGTGGTGACAAACTCGAGGTGAAAATTAAAATCAAAAAATCAAAAATTCGTATCCAAACAGATTACAATTTACAGGTAACTTTTGAAGAAAAAAAATTGATTTCAATATGTATTTTTTTTATTGCGAAAAACTGAGCTATTATTTCTCTTCTCGTCCCATCAATCGTTTCTTATTGAAGCATTTCCGGAATGACACTTTTATATATTCAAAATATAATACGAGTATTGTAGACTACTATAAAGTCTATTATGGAAGTTGGTATACGCATGTCATATAAAATATATTACGATTAATTCACATCATGACATTTTCTGTACAAAGTATAATATTTATTAATGAAACTTACTATACATAATCTATAATAAATTAGGTAGATATTATTATATGAATACTCCTGGTTCGACATACAATTAACAAACCATGCGTATATATTATTGTTTATTAGTAATGAATTGAACGATAAAATCTAATTTTTGTTGACGTATTTATATTATATTATTCGCATTACAATTTACAGTATTAAAATATAAAATTTCATAAAAAAAAATCATTACAACATTGAACACATTATTATTATTAATATTAATGAATAATCATTGTTGGAGTGTTGGACAAACTTTAAACACACATATATATAATATATTTATGATATTGTTAAATCAGCACACGTGTATGTATATCAGATATCCATGAACCTTGAATTCCCATAAAAAAAAAGTACCTATATAAGAAGAATTTATTTACATATTATACGCGATAAACATTAAAGCGAGTGTTAAGCACCGATTTTAATTACAATTAAGATAATACTTAGTCATTATTCTAATGAATATTATAACCTTTTCATGAGTAAATATTACAACCACTATAATATAATCACCACTACACATTATAGTATTATTATTGTTGTACGGCATGCGCGCACGTGCTAGATTCTTGATGATTTTACTTTTCAAAATGAATAAGTAGGTATAGAAGTGCGTGTGCATATGTTTTCCACAATCATATTTTAAGTTTATTATAGACCAGAGTTTTTTAACAGTAATATATTTTATCGTCGTATGTTATTTGAACAATATCGAGTAGGTAAAGTCTACGTCAACTTCGTGTAAAAATTCACGTCGGTAAATTTTAAGTGTGCTTCGAAAAATAATATTATTAGGGACGACGGCGAGATGAAAACTGAAAATAGAATATCGGAAAAAGGTTAGGTAGTCATACATATAATGTGTATTATATAGGTTCAAACCAAACAAATATTCGCCATTAAAGAAGACAGAAGTGCAGTTCGTTGCGGAAGTTTTTTTCTTTCGGTAACTCCATACCTAATAACTATTATTCAACGCCTTTTACGTTTATTATGATTGTTTGTATTGGACAGGTTACATAACTACGTTTGACGAGAACAAAATTATCTATCAAATTATATAATCAGGTTATAAAAAGTATACAATAAAGGCACGAATTTCGAGTACCTACCTATATAGTATAATATTTTAGAAGGATTCATAAACTTTTTTTACAACATACGACCGAGAAACGAGAAAAAATAATAAAACAAAAATTCAGATTATTAAATTAGATATAGTGTGTGTGAGTGCGTTTTTGCACGTCGGTATGATTCTTATTGTGGAAAATAAATGCAAAAGCGATCAAAAAATGTAATTATTTTACTGAAATTAAATGGTACTTGTAGCAATCTGATGTCCACGTAAAACGATTGAGAGTGCCTAACTTCCGGGTCTTCGTCATAATATGCACCATGGAGAGATTATTATTTAGTTTAACTATTATAATGATATACTGTAATACTCTCGCATATAGCTAGGTATTATGGAGGAGAGTGACAATCATAAAAAAAAACTAAGAACCAACAAAATTGGTGACATGTCATCCCCCCCCCTTAAACCCCTAATGGGCGCCCTTACTCGGAGATGTACACAATGTCGGATGTCGGATAGGATGTCTATAAAATAATAATAATAATATCTGTCACAATACATTATTATTTATTATATTGTGTAGTTTTTACAGAGAAAAATACAAAACCAGTATTATGGACTTTATTGCAAGAGAGTATTACTATATTGAATCGATAAACACAAAATTCTCAGTTTTTATTTACTCATAAAACAGTTCCTGTGAGTTCATATGGATACTTGGTGAGTATTTTTGTGAATACACGAAAAGTAGTACAAAAAAAATGTTTTGGTTTTCAACTTTGATGGTGATTTCTGATTTGATCTGGTTTGTTACATTAGAGAGGTCAACATTGAAAATGCCTAGTATTTTTCAAAATAATCGGGAAAAACAAAATACAATTACTGGTAATGAAAAACAGGAATTTATACCCAAAATCAATTTCAATGAAATTGGTTTTGTTTTTTTTGGTGTAACTCAAAAACAAATAACAATAGATATTTGAAAATTTCACCAAATATTTATATCAGTACTTTCTGTACATCGTTATATTTTAAAAATATTTTGACACTTTCTGAGTTATTTATTGAATTTATAGACATTCTCGATATTTTTGTTAATTTTTTTAAAACTAATATCGAAAAAAAATGTTTTTGTGTCAAAAAGTTCGAATATAAATACAAAGGTTATGTGAAGGTACTTCATAAGTTTCTCATACACCAATTATGAATATCGAAAATACATCGTCACAATAAATTGTTTTCTAAATTTTAGATTGAGATTTACAGTTCAAATTTGGACAAAATTCCATATTAATAGAAGAATAACGAAACGTTTTTCGCATGCAATGATTCATCGTTGGATTCAAATAAGACATCCATTACAATGAGAAACTCAATAACGAGGTACACTCGACTCTTGTACTGTACTGTTTAGTTAGGTACCTAACTAAATTTGCATCAATAGGACATTTTTGTAGTTGATATTATCATCATTTTTTTTTATACAATTAAATTTCACATAATTTTGTTTTTTATATTTTTCATCTATAGTATATTCATAACGATAAGTATCCTATCTCATAAGGATAATATATTATATTGTTCATATAAGTCATAATTATATAACTTAACTGAAAAAAACAAACAATATAAATTATTAAAACATAAACCTATATATCGACACATAATAATATATATTATTTATGTTATCCAAAATAATACTTTGCTATAGGTACTCTAGCGGAAATTCGCGTTCAATATCCGTTATAATATAATATATCGTGTATAATAATATACCTACTAATATAATAGGTGTACGATAAAAAACGATTTTTTTAAGTCTTGTATATTATACATATTATATGAGATAAACCCGGATAAAGCAAAATGCGGTTCTACGACGATCTCGTTTTAACTTTTTCTCAACAATATTATCAATTATGACGTAGGTACACAGTGTGTGTGTCTTGCACTCATCCGCAGTCTTGTAAATTGTTTTCGTTTATAGCGGCCACGGTCCTACGGACAACGAGTTTTTCTTATACCACTATTGAAAAGTTGCGAAATGTAGTCAAATGCACGGTTGGCTTTTAACTTTTAAGTAAATCTGGTATACCTACGCAGTTTTTATTTTTTATTTATTACGTACTGTTTTATTTTAGGTCAGCACTAATGTATTGATATACGAGTACCTACCTATACGACGACGGTACTATTTTTAAACGCGTATTGTTCGTATACACTAATATTATACGGCCAGGTAATCTATAATCACCTACATAGGTTTCGCGTAATTGTTTCAATAATATTATTCCGACGTTTTACCAACTGCGCGACATAATATTATACGATTCTAGTCTTTCGATTTAAAATAAATTATTACAATTTTAATTGTCCGTATCGTTGTACCTATATATACAGTGAAAGTACTTACCATATACCTACCTACCGAACTTCTGTTTCGAATCATTAATTTTCAAGACCAAACCGAATGAGAATCAGATTTATTTAATATTCTTTTTAACGAAATTCTCTATAATACGAAATTCAGTTTTTTTTTTTGCCCGCGATACTTAATAATCTATATACAGTAAAACTTCCGTTAAGGGTCACCTCTATAGGACGGTCACCTCTATGTAACAGTCAATTTTTTTGGTCCCGTCGAGTGTATCCTAGTGTTATTCTACCTCTGTAGGACGGGCACCTCTAAATAGCGGTCATTATATTCAGTCCCTTCGATGACCGTTATATGGAAGTTCTACTGTATATACAAATGGAGCGGGAAAAATGTACGTTACCTCATCAATCGAGAACGGCTGGTCCGATTTGGCTAAACATTTTTTTAAGGTGTTCGTAATAACCTAGGATAAGGTTTTTACGAAAGAAAATTTTAGGAAAATCCACCGGAAAAGTAGGAAATCTAGATATAAAAAAAGGTGGGTAAGTGGATTTCGCTCTGCTGTACAGTAGGTTACAAGTGGGTCACTGTATAATGGATGGTATTAAATTTGAATTCAATGATATAATATCATTGTATAAGAAAAACGATTCTGAGCGGAGACGGTATGTTAGTCTAGGTATAAGACATAATATTATATTAGGTACCTATAATAAATTCCAAATTAATCATATCATAATATTTATTAGGTACTTATAACGCGTTATACATCAACAAAAAACCGTGGTACTATCATAGATATATAATAGTATACTTTAGAAGTTTCAAGTACCCACGAATAATATTATACAATCACAACAAAATAACTAAAATAGTTATCCTAGGTTTTTAATATGTAATTTCGTCCAAATTTGTACTTAAAATGACTATAAAAATAAACTGCGTAAATGTATTTTTTAGATTTTTTGGTAACAGTATTAATTACTTACGTGGAATCTTGTTTTAAATTTTCAATTCTTAGATACAAAAATTGAACATTTTATAAATTTTTAACTACAAAGTAATTTTTCAAATTAAAATTTTGTCCAAATTTGATCTTTAAATGCTTATAAAAAAAAATTGTGCCTATGTATTTTTAATATTTTTCAACTGATATTGTAACAATATATCAGGAGCTTTGTATTAAATTTATACACTTTTTGGCCCAACAGATAAAACTTTATTGATATTTATAGAAAAAAAAAACTAAAAAAATTGAAAACTTACAATGTCCGTAAACAGCTCAAAAAGAGTCAAATTATTTTAAAAATTTTATCGTATATATAAAATGCTAATATTAACATTCAGTGAAATTTTCAAGTTTCTACAGTCACTCGTTTTTTAATTACAACAAAATAAGAAAATTGTTACGTAAGAAATCGAGTGAATATCAAATGTTGTAAAAATATGAATTTCAAACGCCCATAAAAATTTAATTTGAGTTTCTTATAGATATTTTTTGTTTGATAAAGGTAGATAATATTATAAGGAATCTTGTATTACATTTTCATATCTTAGATTTAAAAAGAAAAATTTTTATGAATTTATAACTCGAAATAATTTGCAAATTTTCGTGATTTTTCCATATTTTGGTGATTATTGCCGACGACAGCGCAATATATTCAAGCTCTACAGACGTTGAAACAGTGACAAAAAATATCCAAGACCACCTGAATGACATCCAAAAATGGGGAGATAAATGGAAAATAAAACTGAACCCTCAAAAAAGCACAGCAGTCCTTTTCACTAATCGTCGCCCCAAAACTCCCGGAAATTTAAAACTGTACGGCAATAACATTCCCTGGTCACCTAGCATAAAATATCTCGGCGTAATATTAGACAGGAAACTAACTTGGAACCCACACATCACCTCTA
>NC_042495.1:12367050-12369359 GCF_005508785.2 Acyrthosiphon pisum | reverse complement strand
CGTTTTTCCATGCATCAAGAACCACTTTTCGAACTCGACTCGGACCATTTACCTGTTAAAATTACATTAGATGCGTCCTTATCGTTCTCAACTCCAACTCGCAAACTCATCACTGGCAAAGCAGATTGGCAAAAATTCAAACAACACATCACAACAAATCTAATTATCCCTAAAAATATATTAAATACTAACAGTGCAGACACTGCAGTAACACATTTACGTGAAATCATATGTCAAGCGGCCGAAGAATGCTCAGAAAAAAAAAATACGGTAATAAATTATAGTCCTAATCAACTTCCCCTCAACATTGTAAAATTAATCAAATCAAAACACCAAACCAGAAGACTCTGGCAATTGTACAGACAACCACTTGATCGGAAAAAATTTAATTATTTAACGCAAGAGGTTAAAAGACAACTAGAAGAATATAGAATTAACAGTTATCAAAAATACTTATCTGCTATACATCCAGCAGACTCAAACCTATGGACAGCGACCAAAAGATTAATTAAACCAAACTCAAATGAAATCCCCCCTTTAAAAGCGAGTGGTACTTACCTAATTACTGACTCAGAAAAATGTGAACTGTTTGCCCACACTCTTGAAAATATTTTCACTTTAAACAACTCTGCAATTGAAAACCCTACAGACAATCTAGTCAAACAAAAACTATGTGAGCCCAATATTTTTCCACAAAATATTTTACCTTACTCGTGTCCAAACGAAATTTTAGACATAATAAATAAATTACCAAAAAGAAAATCGCCCGGTCACGATCTAATAACTAATGCTATCCTAAAAAATATTCCTAGGAAAGCAATTACTTATTTAGCCATATTATTCAATTCCCTAATAAAAATTGGATATTTTCCTAAAGAATGGAAACTGGCCACAATCATCATGATCAAAAAACCAGGCAAAGATCCAGACCCGCGTAACTACAGACCTATTAGTTTACTGTCATCAGTTTCAAAAATATTTGAAAAAATTATACACTCCAGGCTCACCAATTATTTAAATGCAATAAATGCTATACCGCATTTCCAATTCGGATTCAAATCAAATCATTCAACTACCCAACAACTCCTACGTCTAACAGAACATATAAGCGATGGTTACGAAAAAAAACAACATACAGGTGCAGCCTTTTTAGATGTAGCCCAAGCTTTTGATCGGGTCTGGCATGACGGACTCTTATATAAACTAAAAATGTTAAACACCCCAAATGCTATTTACAATCTAATTAAATCCTACCTCACTGCTCGTTGTTTTAAAGTCAAAATTAACGATACTACTTCACAAATAAAAATTATAAATGCAGGTGTACCTCAAGGTTCAAAAATTTCTCCGTTACTTTTTAACCTATATGTTTCGGACTTTCCTACATCAATTAATACGGAAATAGCACTTTATGCCGACGACAGCGCAATATATTCAAGCTCTACAGACGTTGAAACAGTGACAAAAAATATCCAAGACCACCTGAATGACATCCAAAAATGGGGAGATAAATGGAAAATAAAACTGAACCCTCAAAAAAGCACAGCAGTCCTTTTCACTAATCGTCGCCCCAAAACTCCCGGAAATTTAAAACTGTACGGCAATAACATTCCCTGGTCACCTAGCATAAAATATCTCGGCGTAATATTAGACAGGAAACTAACTTGGAACCCACACATCACCTCTAAACTTCAACAAGGCTATCAGAGACTAAAGATACTTTATCCATTGTTAAACCGACAATCATCGCTAAGCTGGAAATGTTCCATTTTGCTATACAAACAAATTTTACGACCACTACTTTTATATGCAGTCCCTGTGTGGGGAAATTGTGCTAAGACCCATATACACAAGATACAAATATTTCAATCTAAAGTCCTCAGGACAATATCTAACGCCCCATGGTTCATACGTAATGCTGCACTGCACACAGACTTCCAACTACCGTCTATAACTGATTATATAAAGAAACTAACAATCAACTTCTTCAACCACTTACAGTCTGCTAGCAGCGCTAAATACTACAACCTAAGTGTCCCTCCTCCAATACGCCGTCTCAAGCGTGGACGTCCACATGACCTCCTATGTTAATTGTCTATTGTATTATTATTTTCCCATTTATTAGTTCTTAATTAAATCTTAATTGTACATACCTATTACTGTTGTAAAAATATAGTTAGATCTAAGCTCATAAACATTGTTAAATTCTAATTTATCAATTCTTACTGATTTGTAAAAAAAAAAAAATTTTTTTTTTTTTTTTCTTTTATGTTAACCTTTTTCAAAATGTCAAATATTATTTTTCCTTT
>NC_042495.1:12319484-12367000 GCF_005508785.2 Acyrthosiphon pisum | reverse complement strand
TACATCGTCACAATAAATTGTTTTCTAAATTTTAGATTGAGATTTACAGTTCAAATTTGGACAAAATTCCATATTAATAGAAGAATAACGAAACGTTTTTCGCATGCAATGATTCATCGTTGGATTCAAATAAGACATCCATTACAATGAGAAACTCAATAACGAGGTACACTCGACTCTTGTACTGTACTGTTTAGTTAGGTACCTAACTAAATTTGCATCAATAGGACATTTTTGTAGTTGATATTATCATCATTTTTTTTTATACAATTAAATTTCACATAATTTTGTTTTTTATATTTTTCATCTATAGTATATTCATAACGATAAGTATCCTATCTCATAAGGATAATATATTATATTGTTCATATAAGTCATAATTATATAACTTAACTGAAAAAAACAAACAATATAAATTATTAAAACATAAACCTATATATCGACACATAATAATATATATTATTTATGTTATCCAAAATAATACTTTGCTATAGGTACTCTAGCGGAAATTCGCGTTCAATATCCGTTATAATATAATATATCGTGTATAATAATATACCTACTAATATAATAGGTGTACGATAAAAAACGATTTTTTTAAGTCTTGTATATTATACATATTATATGAGATAAACCCGGATAAAGCAAAATGCGGTTCTACGACGATCTCGTTTTAACTTTTTCTCAACAATATTATCAATTATGACGTAGGTACACAGTGTGTGTGTCTTGCACTCATCCGCAGTCTTGTCAATTGTTTTCGTTTATAGCGGCCACGGTCCTACGGACAACGAGTTTTTCTTAAACCACTATTGAAAAGTTGCGAAATGTAGTCAAATGCACGGTTGGCTTTTAACTTTTAAGTAAATCTGGTATACCTACGCAGTTTTTATTTTTTATTTATTACGTACTGTTTTATTTTAGGTCAGCACTAATGTATTGATATACGAGTACCTACCTATACGACGACGGTACTATTTTTAAACGCGTATTGTTCGTATACACTAATATTATACGGCCAGGTAATCTATAATCACCTACATAGGTTTCGCGTAATTGTTTCAATAATATTATTCCGACGTTTTACCAACTGCGCGACATAATATTATACGATTCTAGTCTTTCGATTTAAAATAAATTATTACAATTTTAATTGTCCGTATCGTTGTACCTATATATACAGTGAAAGTACTTACCATATACCTACCTACCGAACTTCTGTTTCGAATCATTAATTTTCAAGACCAAACCGAATAAGAATCAGATTTATTTAATATTCTTTTTAACGAAATTCTCTATAATACGAAATTCAGTTTTTTTTTTTGCCCGCGATACTTAATAATCTATATACAGTAAAACTTCCGTTAAGGGTCACCTCTATAGGACGGTCACCTCTATGTAACAGTCAATTTTTTTGGTCCCGTCGAGTGTATCCTAGTGTTATTCTACCTCTGTAGGACGGGCACCTCTAAATAGCGGTCATTATATTCAGTCCCTTCGATGACCGTTATATGGAAGTTCTACTGTATATACAAATGGAGCGGGAAAAATGTACGTTACCTCATCAATCGAGAACGGCTGGTCCGATTTGGCTAAACATTTTTTTAAGGTGTTCGTAATAACCTAGGATAAGGTTTTTACGAAAGAAAATTTTAGGAAAATCCACCGGAAAAGTAGGAAATCTAGATATAAAAAATACAACAGTAGCGCAACAGTGTATTATATATTGGTTGCGCTATTGGTTAATCGGGCATGTTTGTTGATTTGTATTATTATTTTTTATCAATATATATATACATACCTATATTATATAAATTAATGTTTGTGTGTAGATTAGAGATTAATTTAAAAATGGTTAAATTTGTTTTTTTTTTTATTCATCTGATATTAGTAGTTATGTTAGGTTAGGATTTTGTATTAATTGATTATATTAATCCACTATAGTTGGAATACGACAAACTTGGTATAACTTTGATACTTTAGAGTTCTATCATACACTTACGTACAAACAGCATGGGGTCCGCTATCTACTACAGGTAGATTGCCTACCTACCTGACAATATACTGCTGTGAATCAGAATTTTTATTCCGGGCAACAGAAAAGTTAAGATAAATGTTGAACACCATACACCGAATATTAAATAACGAATTGAACAAAGTTTGATTCATATATAGAGTTGGTACATTTAACGGGCAACGAAGTGTACGGGATCAGCTAGTAATATATACGTTTCGCTGTAATAGTATAGTATTATTATACGACGTATGCGAATTAATTAACTAGAATTATAGTAGGTAATAGATATGCCAGCTATTTATTTAAAATAATGTAGGTACTATATCTGAATAAACAGTCTGATTAACAAACGACAATACATAATTGCATAATATTATATTATACTGTATACATAATATATGATTTATATGACTAGTGTTTGAAATTTTACTGTTCTAGGCAAGTATTGATCGTTAAATAATTTTATACTCCTTGTAAATATACATATATAATAGCGAATAGGATGATAATATTATGCAAGTTCTAGAGCTGATATCTGGAATAAGAATGACATATATGATTATACTAATCAATACATTTAATGAAAATCTTGTCACGTAAGTACCTAGTACTTACATAGTCCCAATAATTGTTTGACTTTAAACTTTTCACAGGAAATTGAATTTAGTGGGTTGGCTTGCGGTATCCCGTGACCCACGCAGTGTACTGACTACTGATAGGTTAGATATTTGACGTAGATAATATATAGTATACTATATACTTGAATAGGCTTAACAGACAATTTGAATTAACAACTATTTTATTTATTGGTTTTGGGTAGATAGGTACCTACTCATAAAATGTTATTATTTAATATGGCAATACAGCAGTGGTTATTTGATAAAATCTGATAATAAAATATATAGAATCAATTTTTTGAAACTATAATCTTTAGATTTAATAGGGCACTACACACATCTGTTAAATTTTGTATTTTTAATTTTCAAATAGAATATTGTGTGGAAAAATTTTATTTAGGAAAAAGTTTTAGGGAAAATATTTCTTAGGCACGTAAATCTTAGGAAATATTACGCTGAAAGGATTTAACCTAGAAAAATAAAATTCTGGTTAAGGTTTTTAAGTTTCTGTGTAATAATTTTTTTTTTAAAATTGATTTGCATTCTATAAAATATTATTTTTAAACCAGCACAATTTCTGTGAAATTACCTATGATATTCATTAAATTATATGTTAAAACTGTTTAACTCAAATATCTCAAGCATAATATATGTAATATGTATAAGTATTTTATGTACGATTATTTTATAGTTCATTAATGCCCTGATGTAAAATGTAAAAAAAAAGTAAAATGGACCAACTTCAATCTATTTAGGTGTATTTTCTATATTTTAATAAAACGCCTGCAATATTATAATATCGTTATAATTTACGATATGCATTAGTTTGACGTTATAGGTCGAATCGAACTTTATAGATTTTACTAATATAATATTAATATTTTTAACGGATTCAATACGAGTATACAACTTGAACAGTACCTTACCGTGTGTATATTTTAGTTTAGAAAACCTCCTTAAAAAATTGTCTGGCACTTTTCTTGACGATGTTAATTATCGTAGGTTTCTAATAATATTTTCTAAATACAAATTAATAAAAAATCAGAAACATTTAATTTGTAACACTATTAAACTATAAGTAAAGAAATGGACAATACAACTAAGTATACGTAAATTTGAATCATTACACCTCGTTTGATAAATATTTAAAATAAAATAAATTGTCTATGGAATATATTTAGGTACTTACTAAACGGCAAACACACCTGCGGATAAACTTATCTTCTAATATTTCATGTTGTAAATTTAAAAATGATTGGAAATGTTTTATTATTAACTATGAATTATGATAGTTACGAATGTTCAAAATTATATCATATCGTAATAATTTTAAGTGTTATCAAAAATATCAAGGTTTCATCGACATCGAACCATATTAAAATAACGTTTAAGCCCCAGTCGTCAAGAAACCCAAAGAATTTGATAAGTCAATTAAACCAAAAAACTAAACTAAGATTAGTCCTAACTAATTAATATGTAATTAATTTGAGAGGAAACAATTTGTAGAAATCGTTATAAAATCATCACTAGATTTTAAACACGAATTCGAATAAAATATGAATTGGTCTCAACAACTAAAAATTCAAAGTCAATTTACTTTTTAAGTATAATTTACGTTTTGAAAAATCACGTGAATTCCGTTGAAATGCGTTACATATATTTTTTTTAAATAATTATTAGTTTATAATTTATATTGCATATTTATCTATTTATTAATTGTTTAAATTATGCTGGCTAAATGCTTTCGACACGTAAGAAAATAATTAGAATACAAATTAGATACGCATTCAGACTAACTTAAATAAATAAATTGAATTACTTATAGGACCGCGTTTGGTTGTTACTTATCGTCGCTCACATGGGTTAAATTGATAATATAATAATACATTTACATATTATGTAAAGAAGATCTTGGACGGAACGCATGAAATCAACCACGTCTTATCAAATGTAGCTTATATTAATTGATTTTATTTTATTTATTAATTTATATGGACGAATTGTCAAATTTCAAATACATTTAAAATAGTGACAATTGTGAATAAGTAACAATTTTAACATAAATAAGCTTAATCAATATAGTTATCATTATAATATAAGAACAGCTATAATAATATAATGTACAAAAATTATACCTAATGCATAACATAATTATATAACATAGACAATAAACAATGAATTATAGTTAGGTATATGCGAAATTGCGAACCAAGGTGCAAATTAGATGGGGGGGGGGCCCTACAACCTACTACATACCTGTACCTACCAAAAGAAATGTCTATGTAAAAAATGATACCTATAAAATATAAATATTGCTATAAAACCGTAATCGTATAGGTATATACATCAACAGTAATAAACGTTTATGCTTTGTAATTTATTTGGTTTTTATTTGATATTATTATCGAGCTTCTATACGCTGGTATAAAATTGATTTATGTGACTGGTGGAAATCGTGTCTATATTTTACTGGTAAAATTTGGGTTTGTTGTAACCGGTGTATAAATCTCACAAGAAACCTTGTATTAAATGCTTAGGCTTTTTGACTGATGAAAAAAACATTTTATCAACAAGGAACGTCCAAACGATTAAAACCAAAAAGACTGCGATTTTATGAGAACAACAATGTTTAGTAGAACTCTCCAAGGATTTTGATTTTTCTAAATTGCTTAGTAATTTTTAGTAGTTTTATATTTTTTTCTAGAGTGTTCTATTTTAGAATATGGTTTTGTAATTTAGAATCTTCGTCAATTCTGCTTAGTAGCGCTCATTAAGCTTGTATTTTTAATGACATAATGTACATTCTATAATAAAATTAGCTAGTAAATATAGTATTATGCTGTATGTACTGGCATCAAAATCTACTATAGATTGTAATATTAATTTTAGTATTTTACATAAAATCTATATTTATATCAAATTTGACTTAACAATCAAATGAACAAAGAAGTCGTATAAAAAAAACCGGACTTATAAATGAACATGAATCAAACGGTGTTTCAAAAAATGTTAATTTAAAATGCACGGTTAGTTAAGAATTTAAGTCTTGTTGTCAATGCAATTTAATAATGCATAATACCAATTGAAAGACATCTTCAAACGTTATTTTTTAATGTAATTATTTTTGAATAGTGATTGTGCAATATTTTATTCTTATTAAATTACTGTTTTCAAGGTAATATTGTTTCGACACAAGTATCGTTATTTCATATTTGATTATTAAAATGAATATTTTAACGATTAGGACATTCCTTCTTTGAAGTTTTTTTCGTTGAATTCAGTATACAAATTGCACTGCTTCGGCAAATTTAGAACGTAACGTTCATAAAAAAAATCTCTATATATAGGTACCTTTATTAGTTACTGAGTTACAGAGTTATATTTACTAAGACATTACTTATTTTTATATTGCCATATTGGTAAGTACCTATATACTAATATTACGTGTTCCTGTAATTTTCTATTTACCGTGTTCCTCTTATGTTTTTCATAAGTGTAATTCGTAAAATCTTGTACCAATATTATATAGTAATAAAACAATAGATGCTTTTTAAAAATATTTATAAAGCACAAATAGTTTGTATTTGCCAAAAAATGTATACGATTTATAGTTAAAAGAAGTTTTTACTAAATTACTGCTGAATACATAAAAACAAATTACACTAATGAAATTAAAATTGTTTGTAACATATTTTTTGAATATTACCTTTTGAAAAATGCTGTTCCATTTAAAATCAATTAGGTAACACATAAAGGTTTAATTATTTTCTTGTAGGAACAGATTTTAACACATTAATAAAATAGTTTTTTTAGTTTTTCTACTTAGTCAGCCTATATTGATAAAATATAGCGATTTAAAATATTTAATTTATAGTACTCTACATATATAAAACTTTAAAAACGTGTAGGTTGTAGAATGTAGGTAGATAATTAGATTACCTGTATATACCACAATATACCATAAATTATATAGGTACCTACCTACTATTATAGGAATAGAAACGTAAATAAAATATAGTTTATCAAAATAATAATTAATTTTCTAAGAATACTGCAAAAGAATAATTGTACGTCTGTACACCTTTATATAATTATGCATTAAACCTAAATTTATTTTATATAATGAAATTTGACAAAAATTACAAATTACAGTTTAATAGTATAAAAATTAAAAAAATATATGCAACACACTTAGAACATTGATAAACAAATATTGTGTTTTAAACCACTTGTAGGTAAATTTCTTGTGATTATAATTATTAAATTTAAACAATACTAAAATATATAATAATATGTAATCTATTTAAAAAAAATATTTTTCTGGCTTTTAAATTGGTGAAATTATCAATAATAAAACCTACATAAATCTGCAAATCCTTTCAATATATTTTAATAAAGCAATATTAGTTGAACCTGTGAATGATGTTGTGTTACGTATATAATTTTGATTAGGCTTACATTTTGAAAATCAACGCTATGCTGAAGACGATGTCACAGGAATAGTCATAACTCATAAATACACAACAACTATTGTAAAATTATCAGGAAATATTATAATCGATGAATCATTACTAATTATAATATTATATTCTGCTAGTTTTTTAAGAGTCAATTTTTTTAAATCTTCACAATTCAAATAAGATATTAAAAAATTCCTCAACGATAAAATTTGGCATCACATATACTTTTTAAAAGAACCATTTAAACAAATTAAATAAACTCAACTAAACTATTATTTGCAAGCTATAATAGGTTAGGGTCGTTCAAATAAATTATATTGGCTTTTCACACTTAATATTTAAATGTTCAAAAAAACAAAACCGATTTACAAATTATAAGTACAGCTATTTACCGAAGCCATATTATTCAAAACTAGCAACATTATAGCCACTATTTAGGTACCCAATACGAGTTCGCTAAATTGTACTTTAATACAAATAGTCATTAATTGGAGTATTTTAACTATAAAAATGTGAAACTTATCGTTAAAAACAACAAATTAATTTTCTCGATAACAATTAATTAATAAACCATAGGTATATAGGTAGGTACACTGTACAGAGTTACAAAAGCTTGGTTGAATATTTCAGCTTTTCAAATTAACAGCTAGGAGGATATATCCATGTGGTCAATGAATGTAGGGAGATGGGTAGTTTATTTTTCACTAATTGCTCACGACACTGGTCACACCGCGCCACTGCAGTCATATTACATGGTGCACCTTTATTAAATCACCATTATCGGTGGTATAATATTATAGTGTTACATTATTTTAATGTATTAACGATTATTGATTATTGGGGTTTAACATCGTGGTATAATTACACTATATTATAAATTACAATATTATATTATTAATATCGTAGGTAGGTACACGATAACAATTTCTGCTGCAGGCCAAATCACGATTTCGTAAATATTATTATGGCTATATTGAATTATATTGCAACGTGGACATTCACGAGCGCGCACATAATAATAATATAATAATATATAGGTAATAATATGATATTTGTCATTGTTTGGTCGCGCCAAGAGTGTACCTATATCATAATATTATTATTACACGCGGAGCATTGTTATTTGTTAATGCTAATATTAATAATAATAATAATAACGTAATAGATATAATAATTACGATGACGAGCGTGCTTAGTATAATGCAAGGTAATATACAGAGTGATAAAACAACCGTGCTCACTCCATAGACCTTATACTTAGTATATAAGAGTATAAGATCTACAGCTCACTCTCGTCGCAACCCATTTATTGGTATTTACATTTTGTAACACTTAATCATGCAAATCCTAAATTTTGGAGTTTAAAGTAACCTAAAAGACCATTATATCTGCGTCTTCAGACTTCAAGCACTTAGATGTCCTGGGTGTATCCTGAAATGGTACAAACTTTTTTTCGAACGAGCTTATAGTTTCCGAGTTATTGTACACTGCAGGATTGTGGATGGCTAAGCTATAGGTGCCTATAGGTCTATATTTTTCACAAATATAAAATATAATACGACAAGTAGGTATCTACGCATTGCAGATATACAAAAGAACAAAATAAAAAATAATTAGTAATATTTACTCAAGCGTATAGGTACCTATATACCTATATACCTATATAGGCTATAGTATACCTACTTATTATTACCTGTGAATTTTATAATTTGTAAAATGTACACACAAAGTTCAATATACAGTGTATAAATCCATACTTAATGATTAAGTCCATTGTGCGTACCTTTATAGGTGAGTACTGTGCAGTGTGCATTACGGTGTATAAATGTTAGAAAAAAATCATAGACTTAAAATTGTTTAGGTTAAAATGGAGGATTATGTAATTTGAAAAAACTAGTTTATAGATCGCCACAGCTTACAAGGACACTATTTAAATTACTAAAAAAAAAAAAAAGAATAAAATATTCAAAATCATTCCGGTCTTAAATAATTAAGACAATATAATATATATAAGTAAAACTCTACGAAATTCGAATAAATAGGATAACATTTCCGGGTGAACCGCACAAGTGCTTAGTGAATCGCTCTGTATATATATATATAGGTATAAATATAGTGAAAAATAAAAATAATAGCGATAGGTAAGTCTCCTGCGTGTATATAATAACGAACCGAATGTCTTTCGACGTGAATGCAATAATTGGCCTCCAGCAATATTAAGGGATTTATAATGACGACGAAGACCACGAATTAAATACCGCATAAAATTCGTACATACATTATACATATATATATATACAGGTATACTGTTATACCGTATTATATATGTGTACAATATACCTACGTAGATGGTTTATGAGGCAAAGATTAAAAACCGTATATACATAGTATTATATACATAAGTATACATGTACACATATACTTTATAATTTTGTATACATAGATACGCGACGACCACGCGTGCGATTTATCCGACTAACGGCGCACGCCGGCAAATATATATTATAATAGTACTATAATACGTACTTATTTATATTATATATTATTATTACATTATTAATATAGGTGTGCATTTGTTATCGAACAATTTTATTTTTTTAATCCAAAACGTATTTTTTTTTTTTTAACGTCCATAACGGTATAATTTTACAACACGCTCTATACACTATATAATATACAGTACCTATATATAGCTGGTACCTACCTACCTATACCTACCACCTACTAATTATAATTTTTTTTCCACCAATGTATAATATGTTAATCATTTCGTATACAGCACACAGCTGTTAACTGGAACCACTCTGATCAGAGTAGAGTTGTGCAGTTTTAACCATGAATTTTTTGTTCACCTAGATCCTAACAAATATTTACCCAAGTAATACATGTTTTACGCTATAGCATTGAATGTGTTGAATTTTTATTTTTAAGTTCTCTCCCATTTCTGCTGTACCTATACCGGTTATATTTTTTTTTTGTTTTTACTTTTTTAATATTTGTCCCGAAACTTAGTATGGTCCAACCTCTATTTGGCGTCGAAAACGGATATACGCGAAACTTATATACTTAAAGAAAAATGCAATCAATATATAGTAGGTACTCATTAAATAATATTATACTATGCATGCCTTAATATTTTTTTTTTGTTGAAAAAGAAATCATGGTTAAATTCGAAATACTCTACGCTGAGCTATTGCGAGTGTTTCCAGTTTTCGAGGACACGATCATCTACGCGCACCGATCTTGAATTTTTCGAAACTTTTTCACGTTCACCGCGCACTTGTATTATTATGTAAGTTATAAAAGTGTCGATGTTTATTGTTTTGTATAGTTATGGCAATAACTGATAAATTATAATTTAATTTCTAGGCGTAAAAGGTCGTAAGAACATTACGCACATCACATATTGACAATTTCTAAACTTTTATTAAATTTAAAAAAAAAACCATTTCACCGGGTTAATTTTAGTTTATTATATTACTATAGATTTTACGTTTCCCACGATTATGTGTCAAACATTTTTTCAAGTATATTATATTTTATACATCAATGATTATTGTATATTATATATAGGTACATATAGGTACACAGGACTTAACACCTGCACCATGATAAATCGAACTAATTTTAATTTATTTTATCGCGCCGACACCATTCGATGGCAGTTATAGGTACTGTCATTTTTATGTTAAAACGCATCGGTTATATTATATTATGTTAACCGATTACAGTTATTTTTTTTTACGCTCGTTATTTTGTTTTTCGAGTACATAAATATAAGACCAGTCCGCAAACGACATTATCGTTGTTAAAGCGCATGTGCGTAATGTAAAAGTATTAAATGATTTTTAAAAAAATGTAAATAAAACATAATATAATATATTTATATTATACAGCCTTATTCCAAATAAATGTACGACAAGTGTCAAATATGAAATAATGTAAATAGAAATAAGATATTCAAGCAGCGAGTTCCGGATGATCAATATTTGGGTTGTATTATAATATGATTAAAACGTTTCGATACGATTTAAATATTTTAAACTCCCCGATAGAGCAGTAATATAATATACTTGTCAAACCAATATTTAACACTTTCACACATCCGTAAAAAAAACATATATAAATGCACAGATATTTTAAGTGCAAATGACAGCTGTTGTATCTAAAAGAAATGTATTCCTGCAAGTGACACGTAAAGGAAAATATGCGTGAGTTCACTTAGAAAAATAATTCAGACACGATTTTCCGGTATTGTATATAGCTGCAGTATTTACACACTAAAATGGTTATTCAATTTTTTTTCCGGTCCAGGGACAACATAATATAATCAGTTACAAACGTACAATATCCTACGATTATCTGTCAAACAGCACAAGCGCGTCATGGCGAATTAAATTGAGTTCCGTATATTTAGCCACTTATAATATATTACTATCGCGAGTTAATTTCGCGGTTCGTGCCATGTATTCAATTACACGTCATGTATACAACGAAAGTCCGAAGTCGAAGGATCGGTGTGCAACATTATCGCATGCGATCTGATGACTCACGATGATAGTGTCATGACTGCGGTTTATAGGTATTTTATGGTCACCTACTTACAGGTTAATATAAATTTATTGTCGTATATATATACACGCTTACCGCGGTATAATTTAAGACGGTACGTCACGTGAATAACTTAGACATTATGAATTTACTCTTTTACTTATTATATTATAGGTACTTGTGTATCAAAATACTATGATATCTTCTTCGTTCCTATTAAAATACTAATGAAAATGACCGGTAAAGTATCTAACATAATATCAAAGTAAAGAATAATCATAAAGGGAGTAAGACAATACAACTAACTGCATTACATTTGGTGTGGATTCGTTTGTAAAAACTAATATATAGTTAAATATACTATATAACCAGTAGGTTCTGTTTAGGCAGTATTATTAGATACTATAATACCCTATATAGGTATGGTAGGTTATTTGGTATTTACGTGACGACGTGAGGTACCAATATTGCATTAGATTTTTAGATTTTAAATATTTTTTTATTATTCGTTTAACTCTACATACCGATAAACTTCATGTTTAATGTTTTTATATTGATTCGTAAAATTGTTCAACAATTATTATTTTTTTTGTTGATGATTTCTTAGGAGTTATCAGTCATTATTCATTACTCTATTTTAACTATTTACCACCCATAATCTTTACTGCTATAATTTATAAGTAGCTACAACCCACATAATATAATATAATAATAAAAAATATATTATATATTATATATAATAGGTATACAATATAAGGTATATAATAGTATATAGTAATATCGTATGCCGTCTCTCGGCGCTGCATTTAACGCCGAAACCGGTACGACGCCACTCGGATGATCGCATCCCAATAATTCGTCTGTAATAAATAAATAATTAATATACAACGATATTATTTGGACGCATAATATTATTATATTAGTATATTATATTACAAGGACGTTAAAAATTAACGTTTCGATCGGATAATGATTTCGGCAGCGCCCGTATATAGGTATATCAATATAATATTATACGCATATATTATAATATTATTATTATAATTTATATAATATTTATAAGAGTCGACTACTGTGCGCGTGGAAAATCCGTTATGTTGGCCTGCAGGTGTATACGTCGCCGCGCCATCGCTTTTTGTCACCGCGAAAGATTCGTGTGTTCGTTTCGTTTCTTCCGATTGATTATGCGAGGACTGGAACGAGGAATGTCTGCCGATTTCACAGTGACAGTCTTTAGATTTTTTTCAATTTTTCCGTCGACACTTTTTCTCGTGTCCGACGTGTACCTCGCAGTGTCGAAGTCGCTAATAACTTACCAACGTGTCAATATTATTGATACGTCGTTGTTATAAGACGCTTATTGTACATACATTTATATACAAAATGTCATGTAGAAAATATTAATTACTATATAAACACACAACCCACGAATGTTCACAGGAAATTTGGAAAACATTTAAAAATCTATAATAGACATATCACATATGTATTGCAGTTTGGAATTTGGGGGTAGGTACCTAGTCTATGAGCTCCTCCTCCTCACCGACTTGGTTAAACAAATTTAAACTGCAGCCTAGCTTGGCAAGTTATTATATCGATTTAAAATCTAGTGCTGTTGCTTTCTTCGATTATTTCAGCGATTTCTCTACACCATATATCGCGAGATCGTTACATTTTTGCGCTACAGATCTGTGAATACGTGCAATTATGTAAAATCGACAATTTATATGCAATCTCCACTCAATTTTCAATTTAGCTACTAGAAATTTGTGTTACCCGTGCAGTGCAGGTGGTATAGCACAGTGGTTCTCAACCATCTTAAGGTTATATGGAAATAATTTTAAAAGTAAACCAAACATTAGTTGTAAACTATAATGTTATCAATACAAAATATTAAAATAAGTACCTAATATGAATAAAAAAAAAATAATAAATGAAGATTAATATAGTTTTTAGCTATGGTAATTGAAAAAATTAAGGTTTCGAGGGTAGCCCTAAATCGACCATTATTTTCAAAAAGGCTGCATGAAAAATTGAATTAATATTTTGGGTCACCAACACACAAATATTGAGAACCACTGGAGTAGCATACATAATTATGTATAATTTAAGCGATGTAATGGAAAATTACAGAGAATTCTATAGATTAGATCGGTTTTTCACGTACAGTAAATGTATATTATTATTATATTTTATTCGTCATCGCGAATCGTGATTTCAATATTGCAGACTTCACGAACGCGTCCGCCCCCGCGTAGTGTCCCACTTGACTCTATACATATCACATCGGCATTATTTTTTATTCGCTTGTTGTAGATTTTGTAATTTATTCTAATCGCTGTTATAACATAATTATAAATCACGGGCGACCGAAATGAAAATAATAAATTATATTGTTATTATTATTATTAAAATTATCATTAATATTATCACTATAATATGGTGCATCACGTGAATCTAACGAAACGGACAAATGCGCGCGTATAGATATGCGAGGGACTTCCATACCGCCGCCTCCACCGCGAAAATGTGGGTCGTCGGCTCCGCATATATTTGCGAAATCGATGAGTTCGCCACAATATTATTATATATAATATATATATATGTATGTATAAGTACCAGCGTATAAACCCATGTATATATAAATACATACGAAATATATGTATACAATATAATATATATACAGGATGATTCACCAAGCATGCTCACCTGTACTTTTTCCTTTAATAAAGAATTTATTCAAAGACAATTTTTTGAAATTCTTGAATTTGTTTGTACTACTTTTGTCCTGTTGCGATACAAACTTCGGTTTTTCAAATGAAAACCCCATTTTTTACTGCAAATTATGTATTAGATCATTTTTTTGAAAATTTCAGTATACTTATTTAATTCAAAATTGTATTCGAATGAGTAGTCCTTTAATTGTTGAAATGTCTGTACTATAAGGGCAATATTCCTTAAAAATGGTTTTACTAAAATGTAAAATAGACCTAATATTGGGACATATATCATATTATATAATATTTACAAATTATTAATGATGATGGATTAATATTTAATATTAATGACTACATGTTTGCAAGCACTACATATATCTTATAAGACCCGTTACCAAGGACATTTTATCCTTAAAACACAAAGTTAAACAACTCAAAAACTACTCATACGAATTTTGATTCTGAAACGTCAACTTTCAGAAAAATTATCCACTGAAAAATGTACAGTTCTCATTTCAAAAACATAAGATCGTATCCCCGCAGGTCCACTCCTTAAATAGTACAAACAATTTTAAGAATTTGAAAATATGGTCTTTAAGTATATTTAAAAATTCCAAAAATCAGATTTTAAATAACTGCATTATTTAAGAAGAGGTGAGAGCATGCGCTTAGTGAATCTCCCTGTATATAATATAATATTTAACACATAGATTATACGAATAAGTTTACTACACTTATGCATAATATATAGGTAAATGAGCCCATCGAGTGACGACAACCACGATATAATTAATTATTGCCACCGAACGCTGCTCGCGTATTCAATATATTATTATGTATATATAATACACTGCACAAAGGTTCGGAAATATATATAACATTATGTACAACGTTATAAGTGTATGAATATACGAGTATATGGTGATTAAACTTGAACGCTTAAATGCATTGTGTATGCAGCTGTGCACTTAAAAAC
Source organism: Acyrthosiphon pisum (assembly GCF_005508785.2). Classification (NCBI taxonomy): domain Eukaryota; kingdom Metazoa; phylum Arthropoda; class Insecta; order Hemiptera; family Aphididae; genus Acyrthosiphon; species Acyrthosiphon pisum. The sequence goes on along the minus strand of NC_042495.1, from coordinate 12,351,662 downwards.
GCAAAAATATGCTCGCTTAAGAAAACAGAAAAAGGCCCTCAATTTTTATTAACGGCAGGAAATGCATAATATGTTTTTTATATTGGTGATTTATCATAAAGTGAGTTTTTTTTTTAATTCAGATGCATTGTATATCGTAGAAAATATTAACACTCTTTACATCTGCTATAGGTACATTAAATTAACAATACATACCTATAATCTATAGGTATACACTATACATGTAACTAGTATTTTAATAAATGATTGATCGCATTCATCAATGGTATAATTAATAATACATTGGACTAATTTCGCCGTATTCTTAAGTCATACATAAATCGATAGAAACAGATCTAAAAAGATCAGTACATTTTAAAAGTCAATAATTATTAAATTGCATAAAAATAGCCAAAATATTTTGAAAATTATAATATAAATTGTTGGTCAACAATTCAATAGTCTCCACTAAGAAATCACCTTCACAGTTGAAGATTGAAGCTTATGGCTTATTTACTACTACATGTCTCCGAAAGTTTAAATTTTTCACATAACTACTCATCGTTGTAAAATCAATACATTTATCGCTGCACTCAAAATCTAAAAGTGCCAATTTTTTCAAATTCATTATGTTCCTACCTTCATAATCACATATTTTAAAAAAAATGTTTAATGAGATAAGGGTTGGTAGAAGGTTTTTTTCAAAATAAATATTGATGTAATAGTCTCTAAGGAAACTTTGTTTGAACATTAATGAATCTAATGTAGGATAAATTTGTTATAGGATCATGTCATAATATGTTATGCACCCATAGACCCATTTTTTCAAGACCATATACTGCAGCGTACCAACCGGTACCAAAGCGTACCAAGACTTATACGGGGTGAAGCGTGTATTGCAGTACCCGCTGCAATATTAAAATAGGTAAAATACTAAATATATTATTATTCACCAATAATTTTAATACAATATTATCGGGAAATTTGCCGGTTTTGCTAGTATTCGTCGTAATACGCTAGTACAAGAACATTGTATCGTGTCGTATAATAACCGCAAATTTGTTCGCATTGACGCGAATATTGGAATAAATATTATTATACCTATTTGGCGTAGAAGTGTAGAACTATAATACGTATAGTATATTATTGTCTATTAAAAAACGCAAATGTATAATACACATTCGACGATACACACGCGCGTTGTAACAAAGTGTAAGGACAAATCCCAAAACTGGTTTTCGAATTGAAATTCAGCCAAATCGGTGTGCTGCAGCGGTTACCTATAATGATATTATTATTATCATACAATATTAGATACGTCTATACATGTATGATACACACAAACCCACGCACACACACACCTGTGACACTGGCTGCAGCGCTCGACGCATCGCCGTTGCCCATTCGACACTTAAATAATAATAATAATATAATACAATTACTTCACACGACCGTCGAATATATTTTAATAATAGTATAACACTATGAATTGGTCGAAGTATACCTACGCATATTATAAAACATTGTATTATTATATATTATTATTAATTATTATAATGAATAACCGGTTAAGTAATATTTGATTAAATATAATATTATTTCTAAATGCGTGAAAGATGGCAAACGGACAGACAACTCATAATATAATACATTCATAATAACTACCTATGTAGAGATACCTACTGTCTGTACACAGATCAACGATCATCGATCATATAATAATATATTTATACACATACCAAAATTAAACTGCATACAGCACACGCTTTTGAAAGCACAAGATCTGTACGGAATATATTATGTAAACGATGTCCTATGCGTCAGTGTCGTATTAGTAGTGGTGTACGACGGTGGTGACTCGTGGGGGGGGAAGATTGTAGCTTGTACATTTATTCCTACAGATATTAAATAAAAATGTTAGGATATCAAAATTGTTAAAAATTGTAAAGATATCATATGCCTTGCTGCTGGAAGATCAAGATAAAATTATGGTACTAAGGAGGTAATGCCTAACTTTAAACGCTGTACAAATAATAATATCATAATATTAACTATTAAGCTTTAATAATTTACAAAAAAAAAAACCAAACGCTATTCTATAGTTTCTAAATGAATTGTAAAAATATTGTCGAAATTATTAATTTATCATGCCATAAATCATATTATATACTAAATTGCTTATTCAATCCTGGATCCTGGTATGATAGTTTTAAAAAAAAGTCGTTCTGGTATTGTGTTTTATACCTTGGGCCAATTTTGGAATTACCTTCACTCATTTGATGTAGATAGAAGTATAGAACATACATCACAGCTATATGATGGAGAATGGGGCTAGAGAGATTAAGGAGAGAGTGGCATTGCTTCGTAGTTCGTGTAAACAAAACAATCGATGTAGGTACGTATCTTGACAGGTTTTCAAAGGATTTCCTAAGGATATAATTATTTATCTGTTATATTTTACTTAGATGATTAACAAAATATTTTTATTAAAATATATTGTTTGACGGTTATTCATATAATACCATGTTAAATCGTTTTATTTATGTAATGTAATTTATACGTTGTACCCAATAATTATTATATTTTATTTACTCTTCACTCTTCAGTGACTTCCTACGTTTTTTTGGGTTTACGTTTTCAGTAAACTAATCGCATCGTGCTCATAACATGATATTGTGTTATTTTAATTAAAGCATCCATGGTTCGAATACCAGCGACCTATCACTGTCGATTTAAATCCATACATAGGATATAAGAATGTAAGTATTATAAAGGCCATATCATGTGTGGCGGATTTTAATATGCTCACACGGGTGGAGGATTACGTTTGGCGTTTGCCATAATTTATTAAAACGAAACGCGTTTATCAGAGCTCATCTTTCATGCTACCTACACGATTTATTAAACACGTGGCTCAAAAGTAGAAATTAATTTTAAAACGTTGTTTTAACCCGAAACATATTATAACCAACGTTAAATTACTAGAGGTGCGTAGTAAAAAAAAAAAAAAATGTATTAAAATCGTTTCGACACTATACCAGCTATATCGTCGTACATACATTTATTATGTACACAGTAGCCGTCACGTGAATTAATTTTGCACGTGAAAAATGAGTAAATCTGAGTTGCGATTTTAGGTATAGCTGGTACTATTCAAACATGCGAATCGCATTTTATTGTAAACACTCTAACTTCTGTATGCATTTCAACTTACGCGCACAATTTATTCAGAATACCGGTGTGAATTCATTGTGAATGAAAAAAAATGAATAAATTTAAATATTTAAATCTACATATTATAACTACTATAATTGAGCATAATATAGGACGGTGGATTTCGATCGACTCAGGCTGCCGGTAAATCGCAAATGTATACCAACAAACTATGATATTTACAACGTGGGCTTGTAAATTGTTTGCTCATTATACGTATTATACTATTATATTACGCTGCATCGCTGCAGCTGCAGTGATATTACATTACCCGTGTCCAATAGAGTTTTCGTTGCCACAAAATGTATAATATTGTGCCCATTCCTACCGAGTACCGAATATTGTTTACAACGCGTATAGGCGTATACCTACAATTATCGTTGTACGAGTATATTATGATTTATGATAAATTATACACAGTTGTCGTGTAATCCGAAATCTCGCGCGCTTAGAGGCATTTTTCCAAAACTTGTCGTACACATTCCAAATATCGAAAACAAAACAATAATTCATAACAGTGCGTATTTTCACTATATTTACAAGCGACCATATACCGGTTTATCGAATCGGAGACTATTCCAGTACTGTATTTTTATATTATGCCTATGTTATATTATAGCAAAACGCATGGGCGGAAATAGGTAGGCCCGGGGGTATTATAGTCACTCCAAATCTTGTTCAAGTCGCCCTCATCAAGTAAATATAATATTACCATAGATAATAATATTACGTACTATACCTACTGTATAATATATTATATTATTGTCTATGCCGTATATGGGTAGGTATACTTATATAACCATGTATGTGTCATTGTTTTCTGAAATTTATAAAATAATCCCAATGGTCTTGTTTTTCTTCTTTATCTCTTCTACGCATAGATAGAGATATATACCAACCCAACAATAAAATATGATATTCTCGGACGAATATTATAAACCAAGATAAATAACGCGATATTCGTTACTTGAATAACAAAACACGATATTATAATATACAATCAGTGAATATATTGTGGGGAAGTGAGGAACATAATATTGTATTAATTTTTGTTCAATATCGCGAAAGACTTCGGCCTAATTATCAAGTTTGAGATGTTTGCGCCTATGACAGATCGAAAAATCAAAAACAATCTGATAAATCCCAAGACGAAATGCCATAATTTATTGTTGATTATTCTAATTGTTTGTGAGATAAATTCAGCTTATAATAACAAATGATAAAATATAAATGATTGAATAATAATATTTTCATTACTACGTAACATATTTCAGACGTAATATATTAAACTATTTTAAAGTAGTCGTGTCTGCTGCGGAAAGCTCTCGATCCGAAATGTATTGGTAGCAGCTGATTCCGAAATAATATTAGGAATATTAAACTATTTTCGGTCGATAGTTTTTAACACGGCGTAAAAGCATAGGCAACACAACCAACGCATTCGATTCCTTTCCGAATACGATGTTCTTGCGTGGTTCTCGTCGAAGTGGTCGAAACCGGCAGTGGCGCAACTAGGGGAGGAAAGCAAGGGACTTAGCTCCCCGACCTCCAAAAAATATCCCTTATTGATTTAGATATAACTTCCCTGTGAATTATTTTAGGACTTGTTAGGTGGGCTGTAGCCCCCCAGAATTTTAATCCTAGTTGCGCCAACGGGTACCAGTCGTCGATAAATCGGTTCGGTAATCAATATAAGTTGATTTAATACCCTTATAAGTTATAGTAATGTTCAAGAATCTGGTAAACATCAAAACCATGCAACCGTCCATGTTAATATTATATCAGTGGGGGTGGGTGAATCGTCAGACCTAAGAATGTGTGCATGGTGAACAGCTCGCTTGTACCACAGGCATTTGTAAGGGCTTAATGAAGAGAAGGATGAGGGTGATAAATCACCCCCAGAGCCTTATAATATATATAAACCACTCAACACTGTACTTGAAAATTTAGTATTTTGTGTGTAAAAAAATTTAGGTATGTCCCCCCCCCCCCCAGGGAAATATCCCAATTACGCCACTGGGCGTTCATAAGCGTAATTTGGGTGGCTAAGAGGTAATCCACCCCTCTCAAAATTTCGTAATAATATAGTTAGATATTTAAAATATAATTTATAATATTTGAGAATGTCAAACATAGTAATATAAATACAGTAAAACATAAACCAACATTAACCTCTTCGTATTATACCGTTTTATACCTGCCACAACCAAGACGATTTGGTGACTAAATTGTTATTGTTATTATATTGACACCAGGGAAAAGATATTGTTCAAATATGTACCGATAGATTATTATATTGAGTTATGATTAAATAATAATATAATCTACCAGTTGTTACTGCAATACTGCAGCAGCAGCAGCAGTCGATAATATGCCCGCACAACATCGGCAAAAAATATGAATATAATAAAAAATAAAATAAAACGCATACGCGGTGATAATAATTATAATAATAAATGACTGAGATCGGCCGCGTTTTCGATATTATAATAATATGTAGTTAGGAAAGTTGCGCAGTTATAATTATTATTACGATCTCGAGCGAATATTACGGGCGATCACACGAATCGGTTCGGTCAACGCACTTTTATCGGACATTTTTGTGTGTGTGCGTATAAATAATATTATTATATTTTATAACCGTAATGAGAGTAGTAACCGCCTACCGGTGCACAGCGATTATTTATCTGACAATATTACGTGCAGCCGAGTGAATTCGCACGTTCCGCGTACCTATCAGCAGCGGTTGGGTTTCGAATTGACGTCGAACGGGAGTTATTGACCGCCATATATTATATACCGTGTAGGCTGTATATAGCTGAAGTTGTGTATTACGATATTATACTATCGAACGTAACAAAATCCCATGTCTGCGTGTGTGTTTGTGTGTGCTTATTGTTTCATAGATTATAGAACGAGGAATTTAAAATAATATAATATTACTAGCGTCTAGCTGTAGATACAAGCTGACTTAAAACCCGTCTTGCCCGGGAAAAAAATGAATAAAATTGAAAATACGGTGCTATATTACAATATTAGGTAGTATGTGGTGTCTCTTGGTCGTTCATTCAAATCGGCCCACTAATCAAAACTTGAAATATATTTATTTTTTTTTTTTTGTATAATACGAAAAAAAATTATATTTACAACCTGTTTGCATTAAAATATACAGTAATAGTTATACGTGAAAGTAAAAAGATCAAAAATATAATAACGATAAAATTATATACCTAAGTTTTTACGGTCCTCGAAAAACTTTCAATGTATCGACTAAATTTATCCATCTATCTCCAGGGACCATCTCAAAAAAAAAATCATGGGGGGGGGGTGCAATCTTAAAAATTGCCGACTAGAATTCAAATTCAAAATTTTTATTTACTATTAAGTTAATTTTTAGTTACATACTATAAGTTTATAACTTCTTTATTACCTTATGTTTCAATTTTTAGTTTAAATTAAATTTGAAGTTGAAACTTAGAAATACCTAACTTATTATTTTTAATTTATATCAAAATGAAATAAAGTCAACAAACATATGAAATAGGTAATAAATTCATCACTTATTATTATTGATGCCAAATCATTATCTACGTTATAAGAATCGTCCTCTTTTATCATAACCTATATAAATTTGCACAAGCGAAATGCATCTCCTCGCATAATTATCCATAGGTACAATAGGTATCTGTGGATACATATGCGAGAAGTCGCGTTGCAAATGCGTATATCGACCACCTAATTCGGTGACTCGTCGCTATATCGGCAACGTTTTTGTATTGATTTAATACGCTGTGGCTCCATCCATAGTACCTATATGATCTAAGGTCACATCCCCGCATTGCTTAAATGCGATGACAGAAGTAGACGATTTATCGATTTTCTACTGTATATTATATATATATGATATAATATTATTAGTATATCGTTATAAGTATGCGTACTGTTATGTTATGAGCCGTTCATTAGATTTTTATATCTTGTGCCGACTGCCGATTCTTGCAGTCTCGCTATACTTTTACGAATCCGCTCCATAACCCATTCCGAAAATATTGAGTTAAAATAATATTAGGTAACATTTAAACAATTTATTTTATTTTCCTTTCCTTTCCTCGTCTTAAAAAAAATTGCTTTAATTCAGGGGAAAATAAATTCCATTTTGCCGACTGAAAATCAAATATTGTCCCCTTTGACCCCCTTCGGTTCGTCCCTGTCTGTCTCTACCCAACTACCCAAACTATCTACTATTGATACTCACTATGCGCACTAATTGTTTAGATCATCGTTAATCTGCCCAAGCCCGGATTATGAATCATTTATTCATTTGAACCCCTATAGCCCCACCCAGGACACCAAACACTTAGTGGGTACATTTCAACTTCAACTTCAAAAACATTGTTCACTCACAACATTTTTACGACTGTAATTGTATAATTTTGTATAATATTACCACGTACCTAAACCTAATACGTATACACTCATAAGTCATAAATAACAAAGGCTATATAATCTATGTCTATAATGTAGTTCACAATTCCATTTTATAAACTTCATCAACTAATAGAATATCAATTTTATAATTATTATCATTTAGTAATTTTTCGTAGAATAAAATTAAGAATTTTTTCACTTTATAATTACTACCTACCTAATAAAATTATTTTATTTTTTTAATACGGTTTTGAACGCATTAAAAAGATTAATATTTTGGGGATAAATATGGGGACCCAAAATCAATAGGCTCCGGAACCGTGTGTATAGCATATAGGTATGTGTTATGTGTATTTCTTATATATATAAGTGTATATTTGCTTTTTATACTTTATTAATTAGAAGTTAGAACAGAGTGCGATGGTCGTACATTTTGAGTGTGTATTGTCGACTGACAACTGTACTTATAACCTATACCTATACCTAACCAGTGCTCAAATTGGGAATTATTAAGAAGAGGAGCTCAATCCAACAATTTATAAACTGCGTTCCAAGTGCAAAATTATTCAACGCAGACTCGTGGGGGGCTTCGCCCCCACACCCCCTTAACCAATTCCTTGTTTATCAATACATCATTTCACCTTAATTACAGAATTTTCTACTCCAAATTTCCAAATATAACATATTTAACTATATGTATAGACGCATACCTACCTATGTCAATTGTGAACACTAGTTCACAGATATTTACAAACAAATGCCCAAATTAATTTTTATTAAATTAAGAATGGATCTAAGTTGTTGTCAAAGATAAATCTAATGAATTCTACATTTTTTAATATAAAAATATTTTTCATCCTATTTATGGTTTTGACTAGTAGTGTTCAACCTTTTTGACTCACGATCCACTGTTTTTGTAACAATATTGTCACGACTCGTGTCACCTTTGTAAGTCATGAAAGAAAAAAACTTGAGCTTTGCGTAATATCCCATGCATAAGTGTGCATATTGTTCAATTCATTCATAACTTATTCGAATTCATAATTTATAACTTATTTTTTTTTTTTTGCAGATATTTTATAATACAATAGTTTATTGTAGGTTCAAAATATTGGCGAACTACTAAACTACTACTATCAGGAAATCTAAGCCAGTGGTATTCACTATTCAACCGGTGTCGCTACCAAATCTTGGGTCGCGTAATCTATACAAATGGGTCGTGACAAGTCTTTTTTGTTTTAAAAAAAATAAGTTTATTATTAAACTATAAATCATGGATTCGAATAAGTTATGAATGAATTGAAGAATCATATTTTACAGTAGATATAATGATAGTTAAAATGTCTACTAAAATCAATAAATTGACCTTATTTGTGATTCCAAACTTAAACAAATGTTTATTGAAACTTTTTTGGAAATGTTTTGCGCACATTTATGCATGAGAAATTACGCAAAACTAGCAGCTTAGTCTTTTTTCTTTTATTGCCTACAAAGGTGACACGATTTTAGAAAATATTGTTACAAAAACAGTAGATCGCGAGTCAAAAAGGTTAAACATTACTTATAGGTAAAACCATAGATAGGATGAAAAATATTTTTATATTAAAAAATGTAAAATTACTACGTATTCATTAGGTTTATTTTTGACAAAACAATTTAAATCCACTCCAAATTTTAATAAAAATTATTTTGGGCATGAGTTTGGTCCGTCCCTCCGTCCAAGTAAAAAAAAATAGTTGGGATACGCAAAAAAAAAATTAAAATAGTAGAGGAACTCCGTCTCCCTGCGCACCCCCCCCCCCCCCCCCCAATTCGTGCACTGTCTATAACCTATTAGTTACTACTGTATTGTTGGTACAGAATAATATACTTTACGGTAGGTGTTTTTTAGCATTCCTCTGTAAGTAGGCACATATCTTTTCAAGAAAACCCATTTTTAACTTGGATAGGTAATAAAAAAAGTCCAAATATTTTCCCGTTTTAGGTAGGTATTAGCTGATCACTATTTAATGAATGTCTACCATTTTTAATCGTATACAATTTAAATTTATTATTAACCATCGCAATTTGAAGGTAAGTGTTATATTCATATAGTACTATTGCGGAGAATGACGTATAAGTGTGTTACAATCGTGTTAATGAACTGTGAGCCGTGTATGTGAATTATCGGTTATCCGCGGACCGCATATGGCTATAAATCTATTTATTTCTCGTATGGTTTAATCCTACACTAACAGTACTTTTTAAAATTAGGTTATACTATAGCAACATTAAATATTACAAAAAGAAATATAAATATATATATGAAATTTTGATAAGATGTAGAAACATAAAATAGTATTAATTAGTTAAATATATAAAACAAATAAGATAGAATAATATAAAATATATATGAATAATAAAATTGGATGGTGAGTCGGAATACTATTTGTATAATCTTAGATTCTGATGTCCAGGTTGGTTAGCCATTTTGTTGCCGCTGCTGTAACCTTGTGGAGGTGTTTCATTCTGCCTGGTATGTTGTGTACTGGACATTCTTCCACGATGTGATTAGCTGTCTGATTGTCGTGTCCGAAGTTGCATTGTGGTGTATCCTTAAGTTGGTGTGAGCTTCCAGTTGTTACAGTATTTATTTAGTTCACTTAGGTCTTCCGTGAGGCATAGGCGCAACTAGAGGTCAAACACTGGGGGTGCTAAAATTATGTAGAGAACACAGACCCCATACCCCTAACTATAACCATTCCTAAATGCACCGTAAACATATAAGAACACTAATATTTAAATAAATCAAAACAGTAATATACCTGATAAATACATAAGGTATATTATATTATTTAAGTGCAGATAAAAATAGTAACCTGGAACTTGGAAGTATAAACAGATAAAAAATGTGGTCAAGTGGGTAACTCTTTGCTGTATAGTAGTTGTTGAGCATGTCGTTGTAATGAATATGTTATATCGTAATTCAATTTGAAAAATTTTCTCATGGCTATAAATAGTTCATAAAGAGTAGAAATTGTTTGAAAATTTTACCATGTACAGAAAATGCTAATACAAATATTTGGTGAATATTTCAAGAGTCTACGGTTATTCATTTTTAAAATACAACAAAATCTCAAAATCGATTAATGGGAATTGGATTTACCGCTGAATATCGAATATCGTAACAATTATAAGTTCTAACACTCATAAACAATTAATGTTCCGTTTAAGTATAAGTTTTTTTTTATAGGTAGAAAAACTTATATGAAATCTTTTATTAACATTTTTAATTTTAGGTGAGAAAAAAAAATCTTTTATGAATTTATAACTGAAAAATAATTAAAAATATTTGAAAAATGTCTCATAGTTATAAATAGCTCAAAAAAAGTCATAATTGTTTTAACATTTTACCATGTAAGAAACATTTTAATTTTAACATTTGGTAAAATTTAAGTATTTAGGATTATTAATTTTTAAATTATAACAATATATCAAAAATTGATAGATGAAAATTCATTTATTTACTGATGAAAATTGAAAATTCAATGTTGTACACATTTTAGATTCAAACGCTCATTAAAAATGTATGTTACTTTCCAGTAAACTTTTTTTTTGTTTAAGGTAGGACCAATTGTGAGGAGTCTTCCATCAACATTTATAATGTTAATTATGAAAGGAAAAACTTTTATAAATTTCTAACTGAAAATGTTGATGAATTCTAAATTCTAATATTTGATATACCTATAATCATTTCAAACAATAATTTGTGTTTCTGCTAAAAACGAAGAAATAAAAAAAAACCTTACGTAAAGCTAAAAAAACTATTTTTTTCATATGATTTTTCAATTTTTGGTGTTTTTGAACTGGGGGTGCTAAATTAAAGTTTGGGGGTGCTGAAGCACCACCAAGCACTCCCCCTAGTTAGCCTATGCGGTGAGGTATTTTTCGCAGAGTTCGTATGTCATTTCTTGACATGGGAGGGCTATATCGTCTGCGTAAATAAATTTATTTGACTTGGTATTTGGTAGGTCACTGGTGTATAAGTTGAATAGTAGGGGACCGGGGACCTAAAACAGAGCCTTGTGACAGCCCATTGTTTATGGTTTTTTGCTTAGGGGTATAGATAGATCGCCTCCTCACGGTATACCCTGGGCAACGTTATATAACGGCTAAAGATCTATCAAATTGGCAGCCGAACTGTCCTTATAGATCTCCCGGCCCCCAACACTAACAACAACAGCAACAACGATAAATCTATAATAAATATATGATAGTGAAATCAGTCCTAATTATTGTTGTATCGTGGGGAAAACAAATTAACAATGGAAGCGCTGTCATCGCCATAGATATCTACAACAATGTTGTAAATATAAAAAAAATATTACAAAATGTTGTATACCCATATCTATGGTCAATGCTTATCCTACTCAAGCCCGAATTAATGGAGGGCCAAGGGGGGGCACGGTCACGGGGCCGATCTTTATCCCCAAAAAAATATTTTTTTTACACGTCCAATACAGTTTAAAAAAAAAAATTATTTAAGTAGGTAGGTTAGTAGGTAAATTATTATTAATAATTATAAAATAAAATTGTTCTCAATTTTATACCATGAATAATAATTACTATAAATAATGAACTATGTTTGCCAACAATGTTGTTTGTTTATTTGTTTTTTTTTTTTAATTTAACTATTTAAGTATATAAAAAGGTAGTTATAAGAAAAAATTATTTAGCTCTTGTAAATTCGGTGTTTCAGTTAAGAGTTTAATGCATATTATAAATACTAAACTTTAGAGGACCAAAGTTAATAACCTAGCGAACCAAAATTTATCATTTGACTGTCAAAATGTTCAGAAAAAAAGCTTTACCGGAATCCTTCTAAAAATATAGTGGTTAACATTTGAAAAAATAAAGTCAATTTTATTATTGGAACAACCACAGAATATATTAAATTAAATTTATTCTATGGTACAACTACGTGTTTAAAAATTTCGAATATGTTATAAAAAATGTACTGTTAAAATTAAAGAAACGCGTGTCTTTTTTTGTTTTAACGAAGTTCCATATCATTGATCCATAATTGTTAAAAAAAAAAACCGCGTACAATGACATAAGATACCCCCTATATATTTTTTAATTTTTTTATAATAAAATATTGTACAATAATATAAAGTCGTTAATATGTAATGAAACAATTATTTTGAAGTTAAAGTTGAAAGGGGGCCCACTAAGTGTATGGTGTCCCGGGGCCTAATTGATCCTTAATCCGGGCTTGATCCTACTGATGGTTAGGCGGGTACCCCTATACATCGATGTGGGAGATTGTATTTATTTTCCCGACATCTCGCATACATTTTGTTTTAAGTGAAGTGTATACTATCTATGATTTCCGTAGTCTCAAAAAAAATATAATTGTTCTATAAACGGAATACCTACTGATCAGTGGCGCAAATAGGGCTAAAATGTTGGAGGGGGCTGTAGTGTATTCAACTGCAATAAGAAAAACTTATATGGGATCTCGATATAAATCTTCAAGCTTATTTAACCCTTATTTCAAAATTTTATCATAGCTGCATAAATACGAAATTTGTAGTTTATAACTGCTTTTTACGTAAAAAATTTTCTATTTTTTTTGTTTAACTCAGTTATTTTTAAAAAAGTATTTGGAATTTTTTTACTTTTCACCCCTTTCACATCCTAAAAAAAAAAAATATCAACGAAATCCAATTTGCTACGATAAATCACCCTTAGTCGAAGAATTTTTAATACTCGAATGCCTCTTAAAGCTCATCGCCAAAATAAAAACACATGAATGAAAAATTAGGTATTATAAGATAAAACTTTAAAACCACTGTAACTTGTCGGTATTATTAAATTAAGTCTAACAAGTACTTTTTGGTTGTAGAATAATGTATAAACTTAAGTGGGATAAGGATTGAGGATAACAATTCGTCAGGTTTTAATTTTTATGAAAAAAGTCATATAAAGGCAATACAGAAGGTACTTACGCACGATCTGCGATAGTGTGAATGCACAACCCCTATAAACTCCAAACTTCCATATACAATTATATGAGTCACGAGCGCTGTCTTCTCAACTGTAGATATTATCTACTATTCATGTCCGAGAACGCATTTTTAACTTAAAAGTTTATGTACCAAATACTCATTGATATTATAGATAATAAAATATATTGTTGTATATCTTTGTATGTGCCTACTTTGGGTCTGTTGTACTCAGGAGCGGCGCTACACTGGTGCCAGGGTGGGCAAGTTTCCCCCCTAACATTTGATTTTTCCCCTCCTATCAGGGGCGGACTGGCCAGGTGTGCTAGTCAATGGTGAGCAAGTTAATGAAAATAATTAACTGTGGAAAGTTAAGTTAATTCAATTAAATTACCTTCAGTTAAGTTAAAAGTTAACAAAAAAATAAAACATTACTAGTTAAGTTAAAAGTTAAAATGGAAAATAAAATTAACTTCACTCAGTTAAAAAAAAGTTAATTATTTTTTTAAGTCATAATATTCATAATTCATCAATTGCCCTAGTATTTTGATTTGTACGGACATTTACCAAGACGCTTAGCACTGTGCAAACATAAAACTTAAAATTATTATTATATTTCATTGTTAGCAGATACTTATAAGTTATAAGTTATAGGTTAACTTATAAACTTTAAACTATACTAAACTTGTTAGAGTCTAGAGAAGATATTAATTATTAGTAGTAGTACAGATTTTACTGTAAGTCTTCTATCCTAGTTAGACTTATTATATTTAGTACCATTATAATAGCTTATTATTAAAATAAAATCAATGAATAATGATAGTTGTATAATACCTACCAAAAATTGTTTCCATATTTATTTCGAAAATGTTATTTTCTAATCTCATACGTTTGCTTGTATTTATAACGAATACGGCAATATAAATTATAATTTATAAATATCTCGGACTTTTTGTTTTGTCCATTGGAATTATTGTCGTATTTACCCGAAACCAGTACCTATGTTATTGATAGGTATTATAATGATTTCCATTTTAAGACGATGATATTTAGTTTTAAACCTGTTTTTAGGAATTGGAGAGTTAGATAAAACAAAAATCGGATTATTCAATACCGATTAGATCATTAAATAATAGAATTCGTGAAAATAGCCAGTCCACACAATGAATAGTATACTAATTATTACTCTTTAATGTAATACCTATAGAATATAGATTATAATATAATTTGATTATTATGAATTGATGATATTATATTATTAGAAAAATAAATTACCAAAATTGAATGAATAAGTTTTGTCTCTTGGTTCCATGATAAAAAAAAATTTAATTAACTTATCTGTACAATAATGATAATTAACTTTAAAAAGTTAAGTTAAGACAATAAAAAATTTAACTGAATAAGTCAATAAGTTAAAAACAAAAAAAACTAACTAGATAAGTTAAAAAAAATTAACTTTTTAACTTAACTTTAACTTTTTAACAAGTTAATGCCCACCATTGGTGCTAGTGTGCCGTAGCACACCAGGCCGGCTTATATGTGAGGGCCGGGCCGCCGGGGCATTTGAAATTTTGAATATTTATTATAATTTATTTATAACTAATTTAAATTTATTTTTAAATACGAAACAGCAACAATTTTAAAAATCAGTTTTATCCAGGAAAATGTTTAAACACTTAATCTGATTTAGTTGGTACATCGACCGCCAGAAAGTTATTGCTAAACTACAATATTATTGAACCATTTGCAAATATTGTAGATTTGATGAAAAAGAGAACAGATAACATTTATATAAAGTTTATATTAAAAGTAATGACTATAATTATGTGACGATTCTGAAACTGATGAAGATGGATGATTTTGGTTTAATACAAGTATGAACTGTGATTAAGAAACAAATGATAAAAACATAGTACTTAAACAAACATCAAAAATATCAAAAGGATTATACATTTATGGTTCTTATAAAATTTATAATATTATAACCTATTGGCTATTGTCTATTTATAAATTATACCCGAAAAAGTAGGTATTCACAAAGCTGTTCGGCCCGTTTAGTTTTATAGAATACTGGGCTGTAACCTAATCTGAAAATACATTTTATTAAGTACTATAATATAAAATATAATATTATAATACTATCTTAATAATTTGTAATTATTTATATTCATTTAATACTAATAAGTATATTAAATGTATACTAATGGTATGTTGATATTTATATATAATTATAATAATAAAATAAATTAAATAATGCTAACATAATAAATTGCATTTATTGATTTTTATTTTAATAGATAATACCAATATGTTGCTATTTAGATACTTAAAAAACCCTCTCTGTTTTGTTTAATTGCGATGAACATAAAATATGAATGTGCTTATAACACATTTGTATGTCATAAGTAGAGTCCGGAATTATATGCATTTGCATATTTGTTCTAAGAGTATGAACGTCTGGGGGGTTCTAAAATGTCCAGGGATCATCTCACATTGAATTTAAACAGGAAATTTTGTATTGCATGTCTTGCATATTTAGAGGATTATTGCATATAACAAGCATATTTAATGGGTTTTTAATAAATTACCTATTTTAATTTAAGATAAATTTATTTTAGTAACTTTATGAGAAAAAAAATTGTCTCCTACAAGAATCTTGTTAAAATATAGTAATTTTTGGAACACTTCATGAGATTGTATCAGTATATATAATATTATATTAACAAAAATAAATCACATACACCCACATTTCGGCATACTATGTTGTTACTTCGACGAATAAGGCAGTAACTCAATTCATTTTTAAAACTAATAATATTCACAAATGATTTTATTATTTTTATTTTGATTCTTTTTTAAAGTTTTCCAAGAGTTTAAGACATTGTAATTCAAACAATCTAAAATATGAAAAAATGAAGATCATAAAATATTGAATTTTGGTTTTTAGAGTATTAAATGTTATATTAAAACTATTAAAATATTCTTTTGTTTCTGATAGAATATTTTTAAAAAAAAATCACATTTAGTAACGTACCTACCTATAACATATGGCATATAATTGCATATTTACTATTTAGCCACTTTTTCCTTGCATATAAATCCGGGCTCTAGTCATAAGTCATATAACCTTATTACAAGTTTATATTAAACATATTACAAGTATTTTAGATTATACCTTATTTCTACTTTGGATTCCATTATGTTAAGGATATCATGTAAGTAAATAAAGACATTTTACTAATTAATTATTTAGAAATATAGCATATTACCTATACCCAAAACATTTTTAGCAATACTTCCTGAATAAATTATATAAGCAAATTAGTGGGTGATCAAGTAGCGGTACATAAATGCCCCACCAGAAAAAAAACCCCTCAATAAAAAATATCTAGCACCACCACTGGTTTTACCGATTGATCTATTTACCTTATGACTCCTAATATATTTATTTGTCATTAATTACACTTCGGATGACTTCACATTTTTCGTTACCTAATTATTATAATTCCATATATTCATAAATTAATATTCAATTAAGAAGCAGGAAAGTCAAACAAAAGTTAACTTTAGGAGAAATTCAAATATCATATCAGACTGGATTAAATGTATTTAGGTTTAAAATAATAGTTGTTTAACTTGGAAACCCCTTAAAAGGTTTTAACAAATTTATACTTTTACACTGAGTTTTAGTTAAACCAATTTAAAATCGTACCAGGTAGCTGATGAGCAGTAGAGGCACTGCCAATGGTACCTTTTAAGTTGTATTTTAACAAAGAAAGTTCTACAATAAATATTAGGCAGCGTAGAAAAAAATTTTGCATAAAATATTAAATAAAATGCCTTGAATTAAATAAATTATGTTCGAGTAGAGTAACACAAATATTACAATTTAATATATACCAAAATATCTTAAATAGTGATGAGATGTCAATTGTTTTTAAATATAACTTGCCACATTTAATTATCAATTACTTGGTGTTCTACAGAATAATTATTTTATGTAAATTATTTATTGTATTGACAATACAGTTATTTTGTTTTAGTGTTTTTACTTTTAAATTAAAACGGAGGTTATCTAATTTTTGAACATTTTGTATTATTGATGATTTCGACAATTTTTTTTCTTCATCTTCAAACGTATTATCCTAATTAACTTAACACGTTCACTGCGGATGATGCCAATTAGCGTCATGTACCTTATTATTTAATGGACTACAATTTGGTCCGCGTTACGATTAAAATTTTTGTTTTTCGTCAGTCTTCTTCAAGCATTATTACATAAATAAGTACAAGCCATACACTGATGTTTTAATTTTTCAATTTTTTAGGATAATTTTTTCAGCGTCACGACAAGTATACACAAATATAATACGCAGCAAACGTGTTAAGATCTAAAGAGTAACATAATAATATCGAGTCTCACTGTATATAAATTAATTAAAAATAATTTTACTTAATGCCCAGAACAATTTTGAAATAATAAGGACTATACCGAGAGCCGGTCAAACTAAGCCCAAGAGTATGTTCATAAACCATTCAAATATTTCATTGTTATAGTTAAAATAATTTAGTAATTTATTTTTATGGCTTGAAAATTAAAATTGTCCAAATGTTCAACTATATACATACAAAATGTGAACAGTTTTACCAATCAATTACTTAGGATAATTTGGAAAAGATAGTAAGGTTATAAAAACTATTAGAATAAAAAATTAAAATATTTGTTTTATTGAACCATCAGGTTTTTGAAATACAAAAAAATCCAGCCGAATCTGTAAAATAAAACAATAATTTTATTAGAACCATATCATGTGACTAACAGACTGACAATAAATTAACATAGCTATAACAAGCAGATACATGATTATGGTATATTACCATAATATAAGTCTCCAATTTGCTATAATAATTTTTCAATTTTTGAGTTACTAAAATAAACTTATGGCAGAAAGTGAATGTTTATAAATATAATATTAATAAATGTACAAAGTTGCCTAATAGAATCAATATATACTTATATAGACCATCTCAATCAAATTTACAGTTTCTATAGCACACCCTTAGGAAGGTTACTGTTATTAAGCAATAACCCGCTGGAGCCTGCACTTACATCTTAAGCTTCGTTGAACACAGTCTAAAGACCATATCAAACAAGACACTAACAATAATTTAAATAGATATAACAAGCGGATACATGTTATGTTAATTCACCATAGCATAAATATGATATATAAGTATATCATATATAATATATCATATATAAGTTTGTTGATTGTAATTTTTCAATTACCAAAATAAGCTTATGGCAGAAAGTGAATGTAATCAAATATGTGTATTATCACATAAGAATATATTTTAATAAATGTACAAATTTGCCTAATAGAGCCAATATATATTTATATAGACCATCTCAATCAAATTTACAATTTCTATAGCACACCCTTAGGAAGGTTACTGTTATTAAGCAATAACCCGCTGGAGCCTGCACTTACATCTTAAACTTTGTTGAACACAGTCCAAAGACCATATCAAACCAGACTGACAATAATTTAAAATAGATATAACAAGCAGATCCATTGTTATAATAAATCATATAACAAAGGTATTCAAACTGTGCGTCGCTAGAGTTGTCGAAGGGAGACACGTCCTATAATTGAAAACCAATATATATTTTACAAAAACGTTTATTGTTATCATTGAGGCACACTGGTTGGGAAATGTTAATTTGTCTACAATAATAGTTGTTGTTATTATTATTATTATTATTATTATTATAGCATGTCATTAAATTATCAGTGTGTATGTCATAATTGCCAGTACTAGTCCTGAGTTGTGTTTGTCCATTGACTATTAACGTGTTCAAAAGTACAAAGTATTAAGTAATATTGATTTATTTTTTTAATGACTTATATTTGCTAAGATTAAACATAAAATATTAAATTAAAATTTTTTCTACAATAACTACTTATTTATAATTATTTTATATATGCAATATTGAATATTATGGTAAACAAATAATTGGTATAAATTATAAAATATAAATTACATTCATATAAATTTTGATTTTTTTTGTCATTAACAATTTGGGAGCCGTCAACATTTTGTGAAGACTGAAAGGAGCCGTGGGATGAAAAAGTTTGAATACCTCCGTACTATAACATAAATCTGCAAGTTTGCTGATTGTAATTTTTCAATTTTTGTACTAAAAAAATAAGTTTATGGCATTAAGTGAATGTATTCAAAAATGTATATCATCACATGAGTATATATTTCAATATATGTACAAATTTGCCTAATAGAGCAAATATATAATTATATAGCCCATCTCAATCAAATTAACAATTTTTTTAGCACACCCTTAGGAAGGTTAATGTTATTAAGCAATAACCCGCTGGAGCCTGCATTACTTTAGTTTGTGTTCAAATAATGTATAGATTTAACACTTACATTTTAATCTTAGTTGAACAGTCCAAAGCCCATATCATCATCAGATTCATTATCGGATTCTTCTTTCTTTTCCTCTTTCTTGGCGGCTATAATAATAAAAATAGGATATACATTTACTATTCCATGACAAAAATATTTATTAGTAGAAGAAACTCACATTTCTCTTCAGCAGCTGCCGGTGCTGCTCCAGCTGCGGCAGGAGCTGCTACGGCTGCACCAGTTAGGTACACTGGCTAATTTAGACCTACCTATATAAAATAAAAAAATGGATTACAATCTAAAACTAATATTTAGGGAGAAAAATTATTATTATTATTATAATTTCAAGATAAAAATTATTTCAAGAACAACCTTTTAACACTTAATAACAAATAAGGATTATTTAAATTAAAAACTAAAGTGATAAATAATGAACAATTCTTATAAATTAATTGAAATTAAATAAAACAGAAGAAATTCATTCTAGATGTTACATGTATAATGCATTTTGAAAAGAACAATATTATTATCAATTTTCATATAAAATTACAACCAATAAAATGTGTTAAATTGACTAATATAAATATAGATATATTAAAAAGTAAAACTAAATATTATATAAAATGAGTACTTATCTAAAAAGTAACTCTAAGAGTCATGTATCTAAATACTGAACTTGTTTGATTGTCTTCAATAAATTAAAAAACATATCAGTAATATTTACCACTCTCGATAACTTCATCAACATTCTTTCCTTTCAGTTCTTTGACAATGAGACTAACTTTAGCAGAGTCAGATTCAATACCAACGGAACTAAGGATTTTTTCAATTTCATCACTGGATGGTTCTTTTCCACTCAAGGAAGCTAAAAGATATGCAGCCACGTAACGCATTCTATAATATAATAATAATAAAAAATTACAATCGAGAACATTCACAATATTTTAAATAAATAAACACATTTTGCTAATTGCTTTCTTATAATATTGATATACAAAAATGAAATCACAGTTTAGTACCTACGATGTAGGGAACCCTAAGGATACCATGGTTTATTATAAAACAAAACTAATTGCAATGTACAGATGGGCTTGAAGGCTTGTTGCTACAAAGCAATGTCCCCGGACATCAATTTAATACACTGTTGCAGTAAGTTACCAATTTCTGATCAGAGATTTCATTAAGAAACATTCAATCAGATAAATCTGCCAAATATAAAGAATCAATTTGCTTATTAACAAATCAAATGGATAATGATTACATAATGTATACCATAGACATAAATAAATAAATAAGAAATCAGTGGTATTCTTATTTTACTTAAAGAAAAAAAAAATAAAACAAAGCTTTTGAATTGCAGTCAGAAAATAATATTCATCAGTTAATATCAGCCGAAAGATGGTATTAAAATAATTCATCATTAGCAAAAATCAATGCATAATTTAGTACAAAAAACGATGCTTAATATGACGTAAATCAAATGTACGGATGGGGCTTGATAGCTTGTTGCTACAAAGCATGTCCCCGGACATCCGTTTATTATACTTTTGCAGTAGTTACCAATTTCTGATCAGAGATTTCATTAAGAAAATATTTAATCAGATAAATCTGCCAGATATAGAAAATCAATTTTCTTATTAATAAATCAAATGGATAATGATCACTTAATGTACACAATAAACATGCATAAAGGAATAAGTAGTCAGTGATATTCTTATTTTACTTGAAAAAAAAAATATGAATGAAACTAATAATTTAAATTGCAGTCAGAAAAAAGTATTCATCAATTGTTATCAGCCGAAAGATGGTATGAAAATTATTCATCATTAGCAAAAATCAATCCATAATTTAGTATGATATAGGTACATAATATGGTCTATTAGAATATAAAATAAATTGTAATGTACAGATGGGCTTGAAGGCTTGTTGCTACAAAGCAATGTCCCCGGACATCCGTTTATTATACTTTTGCAGTAAGTTACCAATTTCTGATCAGATATTTATTTAGAAACATTCAATCAGATAAATCTGCTAAATACAAAGAATTAATTAATAAATCAATATATAATTATATATAATATGGATAATGATTAATGTATAGGTAGGTATTGTATATATATCTACATAAAGAGTAAGTCATTAAGTTGTATCCTTATTTTACTTGAATAAAATAACACAAATGAAACTGATAATTAAAATTGCACTCAGAAAATAGAACTCATCAATTATCATCAGCCGAAAGATGGTATTAAAATTATTCATCATTAGCAAAAATAAATCTATAATTTAGTACAACAAAGGTGCATAATATGGTTTAATATAATATAAAATAAATTGCACGTACAGATGGGCACGAAAGCTTGTGGCTACAAAGCAATGTCCCCGGACATCCGTTTATTATACTAAGTTACAAATTTCTGAACAATGATATTATACAGGACATGAAAATAGGTAAATACGTGTCAGACGCGGAAATAGCCACTTCCTATATTGAAATATTCAATCAGAGGAGTCTGCTAAATTTGCTATTATCATATTTTCAAAAAAATTTGTACGATACCTATATAATTTATAATGAAATTACCAAACTTTAAATAGGTAAGTTAACTAAATGTATTACATATTAAATTATATAAATCAATCAATTTATTTCAGTACACACATTAGCATCAGGTTTCAGACCCGAAAGATGGTATAAAAATATTGTGAATCATCATAAGAAATTTAATTGAATGAAAATTATATTATCAGGTTAAATTTGTTTTATAAACATACCTAAGTTGTAAATAGTGTCATCAGAATTAAAAATTTTTATCATCATAAACTTTCAGGCGAAAGATGGTGATAATTTATCATCACTTACACATTTACGGTTAGAATGAATTATGACTTATAAGCGAGAACAGCAGAATATACATAGGTATTTAATATTATAATCGAATAGTTTGAGTATCTACCTGCCTACCATTTTAAATAAGTTATTTACGAATTTAAGATTATATTAGATTCAGTGCATGCTGAATAATATAAGAAAGCATAAGGCAATGCAAAAGTAAAACTATGAAAATATACCATCGTCATCAAAACTGGCGTTAGTATACCAAAGATCATTGTGGTCGTATACCAACGAACGTAGTAGACATGAAACCGACGGCCAAATAGGACATCTACGTACTAAAACAATCCTACGGTCATCGTGGCGACACATCTTATTGAAAAAACTATTCGTATTGGGACACAATTCGTGGACATGCCTAGTGATCAGAATAAATGTTCGGTTATTCTGGTCGAGCAGAAGAATCAGACGCACATATTATGACCGACAAGAACAAGTCGGAAATTCGACAGTCATTCACGCGTACCTAATATTCGGGTACGACGCGCTGACAGACTCGCGAAGTTCCGTGTGCAAGACGGACGAGTAAAATTTCGCGCGGGTCGGAACGACGACGATGACAAAGAATATTATCGACAATCGAGCGGAATAGTTGACATTATCAAAATAAATTATAAATAAAAACGTACTTTAAGTCTGTTGGACACGAAACGTGTGACGGCAATGGAAAAATGTGGTAAACGACGGAGACGATGAAATTCGTAACTTCGGCGATCTTAAAATGTGCGGGCCACGGGGAACGGCGCCACGGCGGTCGTCGGCGTAAAAAAAAGATATAGGTTAAAATAAATAAAAACGACCACGGTGACATCCGTAACCGCGTCATGGAGGAGAGTGATGAGCGCTCAAGGACCGCCTCACTCATTGGCTCGCGACATTCCTCCATGCAGTTTGAGGTTATAAACACACACATACATCGTATTTCTTTCACTCGCGAACGAGAGAGACTATCCGAAGTCTCTGTTTCTGATTTCCCGTGTGGCGTTCTTTAAACTTCGTTTCGCGTCGCGCTAGGGTTAACTCAGGAAAATGAGGTAAGTTCGCCGTTGATAATTCAATTAATTAGTTTGTAGTTTAAACATTATTCGCGGTAATGAGTCTCGACCACCGTCCTGTGTCGTTCGTCGATCCCTCGGTCGTGACTCGCAGGCCTGTGCCACATGTGTGAGACCATCGCTTGTCGCGGACAACCCGCGTTGCGTACCATTAATGCCCAGTGTCCTGCCGCTTGACCCGCTATCGTAAAGCGTGTCTATACTGCATTATTATGGTTTGCGGCAGCGACGAGTTAAGAGATCGAACCTTCCTTCCTAAACCCCTTCTTGTATAGAGGTTCGACATTTGTGGTCGATGAGTGACACAGCTACTCTTACAATGACCCTCGCCTATGAAAATCACCACCTGTTACAAAAATACAGGCCCAGGCACCAGAGGCAATACATTAAATGCTTCGGTGTATCATTAAACCGATGCGTCTGATGATGCTTCACGGTCATAAGTGCGACCAGGTTTAAATTTCATAGTGAAGTTTTCACTAATCCAATATTCATCATCCCGTAACTTAATTATATGTACACCTGTATCATTCTATAATTAAAATATTGCATTATGTTTTTACCTTTGCAGTTCGTTAAAGCTTCAAAAAAGGCTTGCCGCTTCGGTAATGCGATGCGGTAAGAAGAAGGTATGGTTGGATCCAAACGAAATAAATGAAATTGCCAACACCAATTCCAGTGAGTAACTTTAATCAAAATCATTTTCCAAATATGTATAATGTATATCAATGCTTCTTAAATAAATTACAGGACAAAATATTCGTAAGTTGATCAAAGATGGTTTGATCATTAAAAAGCCAGTAGCTGTACACTCTAGGGCTCGTGCACGTAAAAATGCAGATGCCAGAAGAAAAGGTCGTCATTGTGGTTTTGGTAAAAGGAAGGGTACTGCTAATGCTCGAACACCTCAAAAAGTATGAATTATATCTTATTTTTAAGAATTCTAAATGACATTCACTAATCTTATTTTTATAGGACCTTTGGGTGAAAAGAATGCGAGTATTAAGGCGGTTGCTTAAAAAATACCGTGAAGCAAAGAAAATTGACAACCATCTTTACCATCAGTTATACATGAAGGCTAAGGGTAATGTTTTCAAGAACAAACGTGTATTGATGGAGTTCATCCACAAAAAGAAGGCAGAGAAGGCCCGTGCCAAGATGTTGAGGTATTACAACAGTTCTAATAATCTCTTAAATATTATGTATTAGTTACGCATATATAATTATTTCACGTATAACTAATTGTTTAGTGATCAAGCTGAAGCTAGACGTCAAAAGGTTAAGGAAGCTAGGAAACGTAAAGAAGCAAGATTTTTACAAAATAGGAAGGAACTTTTGGCTGCATACGCACGAGAAGATGAGAAGGCTGCTGCTGCTGCGGGAAAGAAGTAACCTGTTTTGTAAATGTTTTTATTTTCTAATACAATATTTCTGACCTATTGGAGAATTAAAAATCTTTTCATTTGTATACCTTGATATATCCTTTAAAAATTAAATATTTTAGTACCAGTTATTTTTTACTGCAATTGATACTAATAAGCTTGGAATTCTCATTTAAGTCATAATTTTCTAAATTTAAAAATAAAATAACTTTCGCATTAAGACAACACTGGTTATTAAGTGATTATATGCACTTGGTTAGTTAATAACTATTTTAAATAATTATCTATTTTTTTATAACTATAAGTGTCATAATATTGTGAAATACCCAGTGCTGCTTCTACTATTAAAATATTAATGATATACATTCAAAACATGAAATGAGTGAACATACAAAGAATGTATTAGACCAATTATATATTAATAAATTGAAAAGAAAGTAATATTCACCAAGTTAATTCAAATAACGTTGAATTAAAAGATATAAGTGGAGTATAGAGAATTTTTCTCGAAAAGCAATGCTATTGAATATATTATATTTATCTATGTAATTTATTTGCTCCTAAACAGACAATTTATAAGGTATACACTCTAATTTCAAAAGAAAAATATAATCTCAGCTAGATTGGTAAGTTAAAGAAAATATCAAATCTTTTTAGGTGTAATAATTGAGGGTTTTGTTTGTCTAAGTAGTAAGTGAGTAATAAAGCATTCTGTAAACAGTCTTCATCAGCTCAAGATAAAAATCAAACCGATGGCATTTTTTTGGATTGAGGATAAAAAGTTGTTTTTTTAGGTCAGGAGTTCCCCAGTAATTTTACTTGACTACATTTGATCTTATAATACATTATCACGGCACAAAAAAATAAATACATATTATTTTTCGTACGATACAAATAGGGAAAGGACAATACCTAGTTATTCCATGTAATACCAAAACATGAATAATCATCGGCATATTAACGTAAAACTTTGAAATTTAAATTTTTATCACTCGATGCTTACACGATCTACACATATTAAGACTAAAATTACACCACGCATTTCAAAGATTTCACGGCACAGCAGTTGGTAATCCCTTATCTAAGTGAAGTTTCTAATATTGTAAGTATGAACTAAAGAATAATTCTTTTAATAGTAAATAATTATTGTTTGAAACATTTAAGATACTTTAAGTTCTAAAATCTAACACATATTATGTTGAATCTATTATAATTTTACTATTTTCACTACAATATATTTACATTATCTTAAAAAAAACATAATATTTATTATTTAAGTATTGCTTTAAATTAATAGTTCAGTTTGACGTTAGTGTGGAGGCATCTTGCTTCTTTACTCTTATCCAATATTGCATAGAATCTTTATCAGTTTGAAATGGTTAGTGATAGTTGACTGTTGTACTCTAAACCAACATTTTTTTGATTAAAGATTGATCAAATATATTGTTCTTGATTTTAATAATTAACTTGCAGCTATCACATTTATATTTAATACATTTTTATCTATATACTCCTAATTGCAATTTAAACAGTTATGATTTTAAGTTAAAGAGTAAGGACCTATATATTAGTATTTACTATTTATAATCATTGCAATACCTATGAACAATCTTGCAGAATAAGTAAAACTATAGTTAAAGTTCAAGTTTTCTATATTATTTAAAATTAATTATTTTTAATATATATTAAGCTTGCTTTGTTGAAACTTACTACAGTTTTGCCGATACGATTCCGGTCGAATGCGCATCATTTTATCAGCATCGACCTTATTTTTGGCTATTGTCTTGCCTAGTCAAATAACTCTTAACTATAATGTATAAAAAAAACCTCCCCAAAACAAAACACAAAAGTTCTATAGCATATAAATATTATAATAATTTACTCTTGTAAAAATTCAGAAATTACAGATAATGGGATAAACAAAAACAAATACTATTTCTTTTTTATGAACTTAAGCCAGGCGACTAAAGCCATTAGCTGTTATGAACTATGTAAGGTTGGTACTGTAGGTTGTTTTTTACGGTTGTTATAGTAGGTAGCAAACACGTATATGTGCGGCAAGGTTTATAACTACTATGAACCCGGGTGATCGCCCATCCTGGGAGCTAGTAACTGTGGCCGTTACTTACTCCCAGTCGCATTCCGCGACTGGTAGCAGCCAACGCGCCACGCCAAGCCACTGTTTGTCTTTATTATATTATATTATAATCTTTTACACAATTAGTATATTAATGTGTTGCTATTTTAATTACTACCAGTAAAATTGTAAAAAAACCAAATTATTTTTGAACTATTCCCTTCCCGGACTAGGGTGCTAAAATTATAAAATATCATAGTGACCCAGGTTTTATCAAATCCAAGTACGAACATGTATTGGAATTTTTTTTTTTTATATTTTTTTTTTAAAAGTATTTGTATATAAACATTAAATTAACCATATTAGACACTTGATTATACCTCAGTTCCAGAGGTGTATCACCATAAATATGAGTATTTTTGATATTTCAGAAAATAAACTAAAATATTTGTTACTTTCAGGCATTACACGGTAAAAAAATTTTGGGACTTACTGTGTCAGGTAGGTAATAACTATATTTTTAACAGTCCGGTGTACTTATGATATACTACCTATCAAATCTATAGGTACTCGAGATACCTCACACGAAACCATTCTTTTAAGGTTCAATCAAACTTGCAAATGGTTAATTTTGAATCAATTTTACATATGATTACCTGAATTTAACATATTTCAGAAAACCAAAGGTGTCACATAATTTCCTTAGTTATTTATTAATTACACATACAATTTATTGTTAGTTTTTTTAATATTATATAATCTGTGGTTTTATTTAGCAATCAAAATATAATATAAACATTAAATTTAAATACATTTATCTTAAATTATTAAAAAAAAAAACCTATACAAAAAGTACTTGAATGGATTAATACAAAACAGTGACTAAGTTTATATTAAATATTAAAAGATATGATAAAATACTTTTTAATGTGTGTATCACAAAGGAACATTTTTAGAATGAAGGTAGTTTTAAACAAATAAAACATAATATTTGTATTTACATTTTTAAACAAAAATAATGTCAAATCAATAACTTTACATATCACAAATTTAATATTACCATGTCCATTCCTGTTTTACTGTTGATTCAAGGAGATTAAAATGGCCTTTACGGTCACCCACAAGTAATTGCAATTTTGTATACATTATTTCAACTTGACAAACATTTGTTACTTGTTACCAAATTCTAATATGTGGTCAATTATTCTTTTGCGGTTTTTAATTAATCATAGCAGAACGCAATAATAATTCTACAGGACATAGATTGTATAATTTATTTTTATAAAAACTGTGATCATAATATAATCATGAACTTTGTCCCCTTCAACATATGATTACGGTGCTTTGCTAAATTTAACAAATCTACTTTCCTTCCAAAATGTACCCAATGGTGGAATGAGACACCTGTTGTATATTATGATAGCCAGAGTTAAATACAAAATTGAAAATACTGTAATTCTTTGCTTGGTAATAACATGTCAAGTTCAATATAAATCCTAAATCCAGTCCCAACCTTATTAATATCTACATAAAACAACAAATGTTCTTGTACACCACATCACAGATATAATATAAAAAACACTTCACATTTTCAGGTTTGCTGTATATTATATATTTTGGTACAATTAACTAAATATCTAAATTAGAAAACAATTGTATTTATTTTATTCATTTTATTTTGTTACAACAATATTATACATGCTTATTAACACATAAAAATAACATATCAGTTACCTACTCTAGATTATCTATGCTTTTTCACTCTTATTGGAAATTTCTTTGTCTAGCCTTTCTTTAGCTCTGTATATTTTTGACTGCAGGTAAAATGAACCACCTAGTGATTTGTCATTTATTTTGAATAAATACTCATATCTTTTCTGGATTTCATCTTGTGTCATATCTATAAAACACATGTAAATATAAATAAGTAATATTTTGGTAATAAATAATTAATTGTAACTTAAAAAATTAAATATATCTATAGTAACTGGGTAATGGTAATCGTGTAAATTTAACACAAAATTCAACCTTTAGCAATATAATATTTTTTATGTGTTTATTTCGTGGTACATACAAGTTCTAATAAAATTATTTATGGAAAAATTGTGGTTAAAAAATTAATAGATATCATAAACAACACTAATATTGTAAAAATTAATTTTATCATGGCAAAAAAAGTACCTAATATTATATTTTTCCAATTAAAAAATAAAACATGCATAAACAGGGAAAAATATGATTTTTTTTTAGTTTAAGTACAAATTATACTTGAATCTGTTTGTTAATTTTTTATCACTGTAACATAGGCGCAAATAGCGTTTAGAATTGTTGGGGGCTAATAGGGCCTTACTTTGATAATATTGAATAAGTTCAAAACAAAATGAAGGAAATGTTTGGGAGGGCTATGGACATTTTTGAGGGGCTTAGCCCCTAAAGCCCCCCCCCTATTTGCGCCTATGCACTGTAATTACTGTATGAATTTGATTTTGTGTCTCTCACATTTATTTTGGGAACTCGCAGGATTTTTAGGGGGGATGCGGTATAATTTTAGAAGGGGCAACATTTCCTTGATTTACTATACACAGCCAAACCGGATAATTATTCATTACCTAAATTTAAAGTTTTCTTTAGTTGTTGATACCATGATAAATAATAGTAAGTATGTATAACTCGTACAGAAAGGTGAAATATGGTGTAGATAGGTAGGAAGAGAAGTTTATATAAAAATCTTCCTTGCCAAACACGATCAACTGCCTGCCAAGAAAGACAGCTGAGCAATTTTTTTTTTTTGTTTGATGTATGAGATGGTATTATTGTTTTGTCTGTGTACTTTAGGGACGTGAATGTTTATTCAAATTGAGTGTTTACCAACAATACTTAGATAAATTATTTTTATAAGTATTTAAAGAGAATTTTAGAAAGAGGGGGTAGGTTTATTGGTATATAACATGAGAGAGGGAAACTGAAGGTTTGCCTGAGTTTTGGAAGAATATTATGACTGAGTATTTCCAAATGGGTGGGATGAGTTGCGTTGAACAAGCAAAACAAAAGATGTGACACAACATTTCATAATCATACAGTATTGTGCAATAAATGTTATCAAGAAGAATAATAGATTTTAAAGTGAATGTTGGTAATTGACAATTGTATTGATTAAGTCCAGAAAATTTGTTATTCTGTAAATTGTTGATAATATTAGATTGAATATCGGAGAGTTTTATATTATGTTGAATAGGGAGAACCATTGATAGAGTATTTAATAAGCTAGGTAGTTTTAACTTAAGAAGAGTGCTAACTATAAATAGGTATATTTAAATGAGTTGTAAATTTATTTTCAAGATCTGATCCGAACAGATTTGTTTTGTTTAAGTTGGAATTCGCTAAATGATTGTCTGGGTGACGCACCTAGATCATATAATGTTTATTTTTTATTTTTTTAGCAAATCGCTAGGGATATGCGTTGTTGCTTTCCATACAAAATTTTCATGATTAGTTAGTGAATTTTTTGGCTTAAGATGGTGCAAAATCATTGATATCTAGATTACGGTGGATTTTAAGTAATTAAGTATGAAAATGTGAAATAATGAAAGATAACCAACATGAAGATTTGGATTTTTCAGTCAAATGTAGGTACCTACTATAAAAATGGCACACTATTATGAGGTGCTGAATGAGCTTACTGTTAAACCCAACTGACAACAGTTGCTCGTCATATATTCCATTGAGTTTAAACAATTAATTTTGTGAACTATCCCATACGGACGGATTGTCAGGAGGGAAAAATTTGATCGAGCAAACAACAGGACGAGTGAAACAAGGATCGTATCACTGTGAAGGTGATCCGTCGACCGTTTATCGGGCTAAGGTAAATACCGGACTTATGTTGTGCAACAAACCAAAGGGTCGAAAACAAAGGCACGTACCTCGGACGTTCAATATCTGTTTGGCCTCCTCCAACGTGATGCCGGCCTTGGCATTGGCCGCGGCGTGCGCTGCGCCGGCACGTCCTCCACCAGCCCTGCGAGCGGCCTCCTGGCTAGCGGCGTATTCCTGTTTGAGAGCTTTGGTCAGTGCCTTGCCGACTATTTGAGAGCCGATGATTATTATTTGCACAATATATTTGGCCATGGTTCGAACGTCGTCCCGCGAAGTGCGGCCTCTCACTATCACCACGAACCACGATTTAAATGGTTATCTTTATCACCATGACTAATAAATAATATATATATTATATCTGTGGTTATCACTCATAAAAGCCATGTATATATATATATAGCTCTCTAATTATCAGCGGCTGATAATGAGCCATAGACCTTTTTTTCATAAACAATTGCAGTCAGCTGATGGAGTATGGATGTAGTTCTGGCGGTCAGACGTGTCTGCGCTGTTCGGGTGTTACCGAATACACGGCGCATGCACACTAGATGATACAATAAACTGAATAACTCACAGACTTCTTACAATATAGAAATCTGTGGAATAAATGTATATTATAATATTGGCGATTGAAAGTGATAAGATGTAACGCGGACGCTATTATTAGGAGTTCCCCGTTACAGATCCACTACTCACCGGCCTAATAATTGATGAGCGTTCAATCGCCAATACATATTCAATATTGACCGTTAAATTACATAAATCATGTATTTTGGTTTGACGGATTTTAATTTTGAAAACGGATTATGATTGCTTAACAAGTTTACTAGGTTATGCCAGAGATGACTTTTAATATTCC
>NC_042495.1:12282650-12319278 GCF_005508785.2 Acyrthosiphon pisum | reverse complement strand
AACCAAATTTCTCCAGTTTTGTCTAGCTTATTGGTTTAAAAGTCACATTTTTTTCATCGACGGGAGCCCCCTTAATATGTTATTACTTTTTGTCTTACTAGTTACCATGTTAAAACTCATAATCTAAATACCACTGCCTAATAAATATACTAAGTACAGTAATGCCCAATATGACTGGAAATTTATGTCTTTATATTATACTCAGTTGCACACTTGCACGGCCATATCGAGAATTTTTTCGGGGGGGGGGGGGGGGGGGGGGTGGTGGTGGTCCAAAACATGTACAGTAGAAGCCGCTTATTAGAAACACGGATTATTGATACAATCGCGTTATTGAAACAAAATGTACCAGGACGGATCGCCCGTATATTAGGACATTTAAATCGCTTATTAGAAACAATCGGTTAATTGACACATTTCACTTTGGTCCCAAAGTGTTTCTAATAAGTGGCTTCTACTATATTGTAATTTTATTGAATTTTTGTTTTGATATTTGGTTAAAAATAAGACATAATGAAAAATTTTCGTGGGGGCGTACTGGACCCCCCCCCCTTAGACACGGCTTTGCTCAGTTGTGAAATTGTATTTGTATATTATTATTATAATAATATAATATCGAAAATTTAAATATTTTTAAATTCGGCGGCCAGTGATAAATGTAATTTATTGTTTATTCTAAGCTAAACTGATATGATATATTTCATCCATGATAGTGATATAAACTTTTTTTTTTCTAGTGATATAAACAGTTTTTATTTACTATACTATTGGTCTGTCAGCTGTCTTAACTCCTAAATCCTAATTTACTGACGGAGTTGTAATTCTATAACGAAACGTACGAGGCACAATATTTAAGCACGAACTACGAAACACAAACTATAGCAATCCATCTTTAACCGTGGTTGTACGGGACGGACGTTCTGACTTACTGAGCGCCTGCCACCTAAGCGTATTTCACCGTCTCGCTATGCTTTTCTCATCTTGTAACTTGCAGTTGAATTTTTAGTTATGATTTTCCAATTAATGTCTTTCTATCGATCTTTGCCAAATACTGCCTGATACTCGTAATATTAATAAAACAATTAAAGTTAATAACGAACGACTCGCATTTAGATCGTCGCCCTGACGTATCGTTCGGTTCGTGGCTCAAATATTTACTACTATATCATTATAACGTGATATCAATAAATCGAGTTTAAGTTCGTCGCAAGTCACAAGACCACTATAGCCCAGACGGCATACACTTAACTAGTCTGCCTTAGTCTACACTTAAATTGGTGTGGTTTGCGGACCTATTGCCTCCACTGATTAGTGCTTGCCTTTAGGTTCGTACTAAGTTGGTAAGTTTTTTACTGCCCATGTTAGGATACCTCAACTCCCCCTACCACCCTCCCCACCATAAAAAAACTCACAACAATATTATAATAATATGTTAAAACCTTAAATAATTTAAACCAATATTAGTAAACCATTATTTTTGGTTTTTCTCAGCTGCATCAATGTATATCATCAACCTACTTGTTGAAAGGTGCATCATTGGCACAACTAGGGGCGGTGCTTTGGGTCCTTAGCACCCTCTAATTCAAAATTAGCACTCTAAATAACCGTTAAAAAAGTTGATAATTTATCGAATTACATAACACAATAGTAATTTTTATAATAATATAACATTTTGTTATTTATAATGTTTAATTGGATGTGTTGATTTTAATTTAGTAGAATTTTAATTTATCTTATTTCAATTGTTAATATAGCCAAATAATGGTGTTAGGTCCCATTGAGTCACAAAAAAATCTGGAGCTTAAGCAGGGGCAGATCAGTAATTTTTTTTCTGCCCGGGAAATATGAATCAAACCCGCCTTTGAACCGCAAATTTAACTATTATTAGCCCCCTGTGGCGGATCCAGATTGAGGAAACTGTAGGTCAGGACATTTCAAGGGGCCACTTATTAAAACCAGATT
The DNA here is from genome assembly GCF_005508785.2 of Acyrthosiphon pisum. NCBI lineage: Eukaryota > Metazoa > Arthropoda > Insecta > Hemiptera > Aphididae > Acyrthosiphon > Acyrthosiphon pisum. The sequence goes on along the minus strand of NC_042495.1, from coordinate 12,317,316 downwards.
AGAAATCTATACTTGTGTAGGTACTAGGTATATAAAACAAAAAACATTTACTTATACTGTATGTGTGTTTATTCGAGGGTCCAAGTGTCCAACTACCCAAGATCTGAAAAGAGACCAATTTGATCAGCAAATATTAACAGTGGGTCAGCTGACCTCCTGACCCCCCCCAAAAAAAAAAAAAAAAACGGAAATTTGTTTGTCTTTTAACATATACAATTAGGTGTTCCTTAATTAAGAATTTCAACACTTGTTTGGTCTCTCTCTTAAATTAGTTAAATATTTAATAACTATATTAGTTTGAGTTAGTCAGATAAGGTTAAGCTGTTCCGAATTTAAACTTGATGTTTAAACATAATACATTTTACAATATTTACAGAAAATATCCTTAAATATTTTGTAACTATTATAAATATAAAAACACTTTGTATAGTAATTAAAAGTTAATTACATTTTCTAAACCTTATATTGAATTATATTTTATTATATTTCTTGTCTTAATAATATGACTATATTCTATAATATTGTTTAATTTCTTTACTGTATAATAACACAATTCAATACACAGATCACAATAATTAAGGCTGTTGGAAGCGATTGGTTTTTTTGTGAATTTAAACTAATAAGCGGAAGAAAAAAAATTATACTCCCATTTTAATTTTGAAAAAAATATTTGAATTCTTTATTCTCTTTTCTAATTAATTAATTTTTAATTTTTTTTTTATTATCATTAAAGTAAAGGTGAATTTTGAAAAAAAACAAGAAAATTCTTTTGGTACCTACTCTACGTCTATACTAATTAGTAATAAAACAATACAAAAATTCAAAAATACTTAGAAAAGGGAATAAGAAATTAAAATATGTTTTCATAATTTAAATCAGAATTTTTCTACCAATTTTTGGGACTTTCACATTGAAACTTTTTTTATCTCAAAATATAGTGATGTGTGTCTGCGCATATGTAGGTACATGACGGATTTCCAAGAATCTTAGCATAAAGTGTTCGGGGACCTTATAAGCACATTAATGATCAGTCACTACTCACTATACACACAGTCACACATCAATCACAATGGATAAATGGAAATAGAATATTTCCTCAATCCAACCCCATAAAAATGGTTTGCTTTCACCAGCCTTAATTACCTATTGCCTATTGGCTATAAATATAATATATATAGGGCATAGGCTATGATCTTATAGGTATTATACTATATTATGATTTCAATATGTTTATTTTTCTCCCAACACATTTGTAATAAGCCTATTATTGCATTAATATATATTAATTTACATGTATTTATTTACATATTCACTTATGATCTCAAAATACCGTAAATAATATTTCTATGTGAATTTTATAAAATTGGTGAATATTCCATAAGATAATACATTTTAATTCTAAATTTGGATGATCAGTTTATCTAAAATTCTTAATCTTACTCATGTATTTGCGGTAGAAAATTACTGAATACTGTTTTTGATTGTGAATGACTAAAATAAATTCAATCTATCTTTGGACGTGTTGGCGGTCAAATTATTCAGTCTGACAGTGAATTTGTTTCTTACAACGTCATATTTTATATTTTGCTTTTTGGATAGTTTTAACAATTTACCAGGATAATTTTACCAATCGTAAAAGTATAAATGTTTATTGATACTGTTTTAACATTTATATTAAGGCGCCCAGTCCAACATAATTTTTTCCACAAACATAGGTATGCTCTAAATATTTGATATTTTGCCATTTCATGAACATAGATTCTGCTTTATATTTTTACAGGATACAACTAGAAATAAAAAGAAATTTAAAAATGAATATCTACATTAAATGTCCATGTATGCGTCGTGAAAACCCTAAAGTAAATATAACAGTTTGTATATTATAATTCTAAGAAATTCTATTGATGTAACGCTCTGTCTTTGTTTTTCTAGGACCGTGTATGTTTTTCTAATGGTTGTGATAAGCGCACTGTATTTACATTAAGTAAAATGGCATATAATGCTTGTATTGACATTCAGAAAAAAGAGTACAACAGAATTAGAAATGCACCGGAAGTTGACATTCAGAACTGTTGTCGCAAAATATTGGATGCCATTAAAAGAGATATTGATTTGCCATACTATGATCAAAATCATACAGAATGTATCTATACATATCGTGAGAACTTTAAGGTTGCATGTTTTGAAGCTGCAAGAGTTGGGCATATGGACTGTTTAAGATTTGCCCATGAAAATGGATTTGAGTGGACCACTAGGACATCCAAGAAGGCTGCAAAAAATGGACATCTTGACTGTTTAGAATATGCGCATGAGAATGGGTGTCCATATGGTGATACCATTTTAAAATACTCTGCTAAAGGTGGACACTTAGAATGTATGAAGTACTTACATAAAACTGGATGTAAATTGACCAATTTAGCATGTTCTGCCGCTGCAGAAGGTGGTTTTTTAAAATGTTTAAAATTTGCTCATGAAATAGGATGTCGATGGGGAATAAAGACATGCACCAAAGCTGCAGCTGGTGGCTACTTGGATTGTTTAATATATGCGCACAATAATGGAAGTGTCTTAACCTTGGAAACATGCGCTGCAGCAGCAAGAGGTGGACATTTGAAATGTTTAAAATATGCACACCGAAATAGATGTAGATGGGATCAAGAAACATCTAATAATGCTGCCCTTGGAGGACATTTTAAGTGTCTAGTATATGCACAAAAACACGGATGTCCGCTGGGTCTAAATATTTTGGAAAAGGCTGCAATAGGTGGAAGTTTGGACTGTATGAAATACTTATATAGAATAGGATGTCAGATAGGAAGATTAACATGTGCCACTCCTGCAAAATACGGGAACTTAGCATGCTTAAAATATTGCCGTAAAATTGGATGTGAATGGGGAAGAAATGTGTGCACCAAAGCTGCAGCTCATGGCCACTTAGCATGTCTCATCTATGCCCATGAAAATGGTTGTAGTATGACCTGTTCCACGTGCACGGCCGCTGCACGAAATGATCATTTAGATTGTTTAGAGTATAGTCGAAAGTTTGTAGTTTAGTGGCAGTAAGATGAAGCGTAAGTAAATACGCTTCAACATTTTGATTTAAGATTATACTATTTGCCTAAGAAATTTTAATGAGTTAAAACAAAGGGTATACATTTTATGAATAAAACTAAATTTAAAATAAAATTATAAAGGAGAAATAATCAAACAATTTTCTAATTTTATGATAATGTATATAGTATTAAAAATTTATCTTGTTAGGTTGAAATCTCATTCAGTGTAATGAACGATTCTGACCAATATGAAATTATTTATGAAAATTTATGTCAAATGTTATTTAATGTATTTAGCTCCCAGTGTAAAATGTAAATATGTGACTATTTATAAATCTTATGAGTTATGATATGCGTAATTAGTATTTACTATATTTTGTCTTACTTGCAAAGTGCAAATTATTTAATTATATATTCTATATTTATCATATTAATCAGAGGCGCCCGCAGAGAGTGGCCATTGCACCCACTGGGATTTTTTTAATGAACAAAAAAATCATAGTATAATAATGTAAATATGTGACTCAGTGGCGGATCTAAGTGGGGAGGGGGGTAATAGGGCAAATACCCCCCTTGAGCTTATTTTATAAAAAATGATTACATTGTTACTTGTGAGAAATACTAGTTCTATTCAGCGTTACATATCGTTATAACGATTATAACACATACACCACCCCAGCCCCACCCATTTGGAATTTTTGAAAATTTCATTTACCATTATTTAGTACGTAATTTGTATGATAATTTTCAAAATTTGTACGGTTTCGGTTTACCCGTTATTAACAAAAAATAATGGGTGGGGCTGGGGTGATGTGATTTCAGCTAGGTTAAAAATTATAAAATAATGATCACAACTACACCATCTTTTAGCATGTAATTTGTATGAATTTGTACGACCGTTTTTAAAATTTGTACGATCTTCGTTCGGCGTCAATCGCAAATACTTAAAAACCACCGTCACCCCAGCCCCACCCCTCGTCTAAATTTCCGTGTTTTCGAATTTATTCCAGTGTTATGTCTTAGTACGTAATTTGTAATATATAACGTTCGTTTTTAATAAATGTAACAGCAAAGCAGGCAATTTAGTAAAATATCCTCTTGTTTCCTTTTCTAAACTTATTGGAAAAAATGGAACACTTATAAGATATGAAAATACTATATCATGATATAGTGATCATAGGTTAAAACAAGTACCTTAAGGAAAATCGTTCACGATTATTACCAATCGTTGATACTATTATTACTATGGGTAAACAAAACATACTATTTAGAGGTCATAGATATGACAGAAATCTGCTTGATGAACCCGAAAACTCTAGTCTGGGTACAATAGTTTGTAAGAATATATTCAAAATAATGATATTAAAAAGTATGTTATTAAGTATGAATAGTATCTGTTGGATACATTTTAATTACCCCCCCCCCCCTTGATAAATTTCTAGATCCGCCCCTGATGTGACTACCTATGAATGTATGACATAAATTTAATTTTGCACCCACTGAGCTGATTTTTTGTGGGCGCCCCTGATATTAATCTATTTTGAGTATTATTTAATTTGACCATCTAAGAAATGATTAATCAACTTTGAAATTATAAACCTGGATTCACTATTCAGTGTAATCACTAATCACAAACTATTTTTTTTTTTTACTTTTGTATTATACATGTAAAATAGATGGCCAATTCTTAATTAGTTTAATACAATGAACAGACTTATTATTAGAGGGAAAAGTGAAAATAATTTGATATTGGGGTTAAAAGAAATCAAACCAGATTTTGAAATTTTATGGCTATAATACAATTGAATCTAAAAAAAAGCTATTTTTTCAATTCAAGATAAATCTCATGATAATTCCTTAAAAATAAGTCAAATATTTTGAAAATAGTACTGAAATCAATTAATCGTCGTTCTTAATAGAAACCTTTTTTGACTGCACACAGAAGATCTATTCTTCATAGTTTTGTAAGATTCCTAATACATTTAAGTTTAAAATATAAGGCCTCACTAACATTTAAATAAATGTTATTTAAAAAAATTTTATAATTTATTTTAACATCCCTACTAAAGACATGGTTAGAAATGTGGAGTAGGAAATAAGCCAACAATTATTAACCTCGCCAAATGTTTTTTGTGATTATTGATTACCTATATACCTATTGATTTTTGATAGTTAATAATAATAATAAGTTATATTATAAGTTAAAAGTTGTATAGAAAAACAATTGTATTGTTAGTACATACCTGTAAAAATTACTTAGGAGATAAAATAATGTACAGTGGAGTACATGCTGATGGGAGCGGGGGGAGGGGGTGGAAGTTCAAACCACCCACTTAGTATTTTTTTTACTATATTATGTATATTTGTATGAAACAAAGTTAAAAATTATGTATAATTATACATACAAATATATTTTTTTTATATGTATACCTACCCATTCCCAATAAAAATATTTGTACTCCACTAGTATAGGTACCTAATGTACTAATGTATGTTATGTATATTGTTATCGAAAACTGTTCAGCGTTCATAGAAATTTATATATATTATTACAAATTACAAGTGACAATAACACTTCAAATCCTGTTTAGCATCTGCAACTATTTACAAGTACAATATAATTATTGTTACTTATGCGAAATTTTTAACACTATACTAATCAATTTTAAATAATATAAAATGCCAATATATATATTATAAATACGACCTTATTTAATTATAAAAATATTTGTCTGTAATTATTTAACGAAATTGTATTATTATGTCTGTTACGACTTACGAGTGTTCGATATAACTATATAAGCTATATCAGTGTTTGTAGATGATAGACTATATAGTATAGGGTGTTGGGGAGGCGAAGTCCCCCATGTTTTCAAGTAGGTATGTACGTACCTACCTATACTATATAAATTAAAACTACTAACTTTTACTCTTCCTATTTTCATCTATGCTAAAGAGTAAAGACTACTACTGCCTTATAAGTTATTAATTATTAATTTATTATACTCGATAATATGTACGAAAATTAAAACGCGGTCTAATAAACATACATTTTAAAAATTATAAACAATTGCGAGTTGTGAAAAATAATGAAAACCATCAGCACAGACATTATTTATTTTGTGGAAGTAAATTCTCCTTTCAACATCTAAATATTAGACCATAACATCAGGTATACCTATTACACTAATATTATTAGTCACCCGGTGACCGTGGAATTCCAAATTTTGTATTTTGGTGTCTTACCGCATTGGTGGTACTTAATAATTGACGCCGTGTCTACTGGAGGCGTAATATGTTATATTTTTATGATACGTCTTTGATGGCTTTTAATTTTAAAAAACATCCATGGTAGAAATCGCCCTTGAACAACGATGACTGCACGTCGACTTTGATGAATTATGAATGACATTTCGATACGAAAGTACAGAACTGCTGTTTTGCATTTTCAATTTGACATTTGTACCTGCACAATCGTTAATAAATAATATTCGTTTTAAAACACTGGTAGACGAGTATATCGTCAATATTGTTTTATTTTAGTTTGCTCTATTACAATTACATAGATATTTACATTTCTAATATTGATATTTTAAAATCAAAGTAAAAATAGGTAATTCGTTTACTATTCTAAGTATCCAGATTTGTCTACTGGGAAGAGTGTATAGTATGGCTGAACGAATTGAACAAGCAACGCCCGAAACTTACCGCAGTGACTACCCTTTAGTGGTAAACGATGGTATGAACGATCGCTCATTTATCGAAGCTACCATGAACTGTGATCGCCTTGTGGTAAGTTTCCATCTGTTGACGAAACATATGATTTTTGACCGATTTTGACGGTTTCCCCTACTACTTGACACTTTTTAATAACAATTAGGAACAGTGACACCGGATGTGGGGGGGGGGGATGGCCAACAAATAATTTCGCCAAAAAAAAAATAACAAAAACGATTATTTAAATTAATATTAATTATTATTTTCATCACGAATAAAATCATTAAGTATTAAAATTTCAAACAAATAAAGTTTTTTGATTATTTTATAACATCGCTGTAATTTGTTTTCAAAAAACAGTCGATTTCGATTAGTATTCGGCGACACTCATTATCATAATTCTTATGTTGTTTAATTTTGTTTCAAAGTATTTGCTTAACTTAGGTAAGTGCCTGTCTATTTTTCTATGTATAATGGTTTTGTCAATACCTCTTTATTTTTGCACACCATATAAAAAATAGTTCCACCTCAGATTCGGAGTAAATATATTTATATATTACTTATTACTAGTTGGGTAGTAGTTATACAGTTATACCTAACACCTACTTATTACTTAGTAGGTACTTATTTAAGCAGTGGGAAAGGGACAACCTCCTAAAAATGTCTTACAAGTACGACACTGTAGGTATTTAAATATACCCACGAAAACACGCAAAGCGCGAGTAAAAATCTTTATTCTTAAACACCTACCTAATACATATAAAGTAGCTACTTAAATTTATAATGTTTATTCAGAATCATAGTTCGTATTATGTTTACTGTCTACTGAAATATATTTAGGTACCTACACCGTACACAGGTATTATTTTAATAATGTATTATATAATTACATTTTTTGTTCATCAAATTTTGTCATATTATAATTTGAATTAAATTTACTAACAACGAATTTTGTTATTATATGAACCAATAGAATCGTTTGGAATCGATGAATTTCTTACGGGATGTCGCTTTAAAACTCGGCCCAGAAAATACTCGTAAACACTTAGTACCATACCTTACTCATCTTATAATTGCTGAAAAATTGTCGGAATTGAAGAATTTAGCCGAAGTTCTTGGCGAATTTGAATATTTTGTGGGAGGACCAAAATATGCACACATTTTGCTGGTAAGATAATAATATTTAGGCATCCATTATGTAAGTACAAGTGTACAACATATAAAAAAAAAAATTGGTATAGGTAAATACTTACAGTCTTCCAGTGGCAAGACCAAGGCTTGACTTAAGTCAAGGAGATGTTGAAAAAAATATAAATCACGCATAACACAATATTACCCATTGGCCATTATTGTTACTCATTTTTAGACAATATATAGGTATATCTCACCATAAATATACAAATTGTAAATTTAAAACCAACCACGATAACGAGTATTCGGTGGTGGATGACATGACTATCTACTAAGTTAATAACAATTTGGTACTTAAAATGTTAAAAGCTAAAAATATGAACGACGAGATATAATTATGTCTCATTCTCATAGCGCCACTTAACCAATATTTCCAATATTCTCCCTGCAAACCACGCCTGACAGAACGAGACATATTCTACATAGTCTGATATTTATTTGTATACTGTATTTAGTTATTTTCTGTAGGTGCCTATTGACCTGCCATGCCATATTTAATTTACGAAAATTGTTGATCTTTGGTTTATTAGCTAGGTATCAACCTACATAGACGCAAATAGTGTTTGGGATTTGGGGGGGGGGGGGGCTTAAGCCTTTGATAATATTGAATAGTGAATACACTTAAAATAAAATGTAGGAAATGTTTGGGGGGCTATGTACATATTTGGGAGGGATTATCCCCTTAAGCCCCCCCTATTCGCGCCTATGTCTACTTGCCGTGAAAACAATGCCAAATCAAATTATTATTTATTATTTTCTATGGTTTGGCTGATAATTTTGCAAAATTTTTAGCTACCCTTAGAAGAATTGGCTGGTGCTAAACTTGGTGGTGTAAGAATGGCAGCCATCAAATCATTGCAAACATTGGCTGATATTATGGAAGTAATCGATTTGGAAAACTATTTTATACCTTTAATTGCTAGTTTGACGATGAATGATAAATGTACTAAACGTTGTTCTGTCAGTCATCTTTTCACTACGGTGTATATGCGTGTCAGTCCAAAACATCAAAGTAAATTTATTTAATTTAATATTAAGTGAATATTGTGAATTATTTTATAGTAAAATTGTTTTACTAAGGTGACTTAATGGACTATCATTGTTTCTTAAGTTTGGACGTGTTACCTTCTGTTCGTCAAAATGCAGCAAACAACTTGGTTGATTTCAGCGAAGTTGTTCATATGTCAATTTTTGACAGTAAATTAACTCCACGTTTGGAACAATTTAGTTTTGACCAAAATGTAGGTAATTTTATCAAATTTCTGTAAATTTAAATTAATATATTTCTATTATTAGGAACATGTTAGAATTTTGGCTTTATCAATAGCAATAACAATTTCAAAAAAATTTGATGTCTCTTATACTAAACAGATGATCCTTCCTATTGTATTGAATTCAATAAATGACCCTTCGTGTGAAGTACGCTCAATTCTCATCAAGAATATTGCAAAGGTATTATTTCAGTATTTAATTTATTTATGCATCAAATATTTAATAATGAACTACTTTTTAAATAGTTGCTTGAAATTGGTGTAAGTTGCTTAAAGCTTACTGAAAATATAATGAAAGTACTCATTTCTTTAACAAAAGACCAACAAATAGAAGTTCGATTACAGTCTGTCAGTGTTCTTTATGATTGTACCGTTGTCCTTTATGAAAATTTGACTTACACAGAAGCTACTAAATTGGTAACCAAATTTTTAATTCCAACTTTATGCGACCTAAGTCATGATTCTGATGTGAAATGTAAACTGGAGGTCCCAGCTGTTTTGGCAAAATTCGGAAAAATAATGCCTAATGTAGTGTAAGTTGGTGTACATACATTTATATAATATTTTAATGTGATAATTATTGATTAACTATGATGGGCGTGTCAATGTTTATTTTTGAGGTAGTTTCTCATTTAAAATCCACCAACTTATAAAAAAAATTTAAAAATTTTAGGTAGGTATATCTTATTTTATTTTGAAATATTATTATGTAGAACATGTTATTGTAAACAAATATTTTAAATTAACTCCATTATACATTTAAACAGCTAAAACATAAACAATTACTTATATAATATTGAGAAAAATATACAGTGATTTACGATGATTTTAACCACCAAAGGTCAAAACCATGTCTTAGAACGCCCAGTGAATTATTTATTCCTACAACTTATGTCTAAAATTGATAACAGCGAGTGGCTCATTGCTCACGTGTACATGCTAAATGTATGTTAAGTGAATATGGGTTACACCGATACCCAATAAAATACTGAAGAATATCATAATATTAATAAGATTTGATCTATGGTATAATGTAATACAAAATATATACAATTATATTATGAGTTCTATAATTTATATGTAAATATATACAATTGATTTTCATGTGAGATACTGAGATGTTGAACAAGTGCCCACAGTTTCACAGATGTACATGAATATTTAGATTACTTATTTTTCAAATTATTAATGTTTCTATCTAATATATACCTACTAGCTATAGAGTTTTTATTTATAATTCGTAAATATACACATTTTCTTTGAGTGAGTGATTAGAAAATTGTTATTGCTGCAAATTTATTGTAATTCAATACAATATTATTATGTACCTGCTAAGTAGATACTTCTTTATAACATGCAAGCTACTACTGCTTGACAAACTATGTATACGCCTATATATATTTCAGAATTAAAGATTATTTTGTGGACTTGGTTAACAAATTACTTAAAGACAAAAATGTTGATGTAATATTTAATGTTGTGAAATATATGGAGGATATTTTAGGATCACAGTACAATGTAAATATAATCATATAAATACAGTGTATTTAAAAATTTAATGTGATAATAATTATATTTAGAAAGCACATTTTCTTTTTAATACTTATACTACCTAACATAGGTACTTTATTTTTAAGATATATATTTTTTCTCTGCACATTGTAATATAAATACTATTCTTCTATATAGGTTATTCAGTACCTACCTACTCTAAATTTTAAATTCCTCTCAATAATAAACTATAAATAGGTAATTTAATAATATTACCATAAGAAAATTAATTAATTAAATTTTACATTGCATTAAGAGAAAATATACATTAAGATAACATTTGTTTTAAAAAATAATATATATACATCTATGCTTTACAAAATAATAAGCATATTTGTAAAGAGAAATAGTGCTTAATTTTTTAAGTAAAGAAAAGCCCTTGACCTTAATGACATGTTTGCTTTAATAATTAAATATTTAGAAAATATAAATTTTTAACTCAAAAATTTTCTAAAAAAAGCTCACCCTGATAATTTTTTGTTATTAAAATGTTTATTTATATGTTTAGAATTTGATAGTACTGCCAGAAGATCGATTAATATGTTGTTTGAAAGCACTTATTATAAATGATTCGTGGAAAATGCGAAACACTGGTGCAATTTATTTATATATATTGACAATCCAGAAGGGTCTCAAATTTTTTGAAGACTATTTAGAACAGTCATTTTTAATACTGTTAACTGACACAAGTAAATATTATTTATTTCTATTTTTTAATCATCATATTAATTACTTTTGTATAAAGCAATTTAATATTTTCCAGAATCATCTGTTCAGAAAACTGCATTCGATATATTTAAACAATTAGTTACAGAATTTGGAATGGATTGGGCTCAAAAATATATAGTGCCATACCTAACAAAACTATCTTACTCAAGAAATACCTATAATAAGATGGCATTTTTATCATTTGCCAAAGTATGTGCAACAATAATGTGTATACAATTTAGAGCATTAAACATTAATATGAGAGAGAATGCAGTGGAATAATGATTTGTTGGATTCTTAATAACCGAATGTTCTATGATTAGATGTTAGCCATTAGATATTTCCTTAATATTAAAAAACTGACTTATATGATGGATTCTTAAAAGTAAAGTTACAAAAACTTTGAATTACTTGAATTATTAAAATTTTTTTGAAATTTGTGATCAATTGATGTTAAACAAGCTCTCCCTCATGTTGTGTTCCATCAGTCTGACGAAAATCCAAATGTTCGCTATGCTTTAGTCTAAACATTGAATGTAATGATGATCTCAATTTCGGAGTATGATTATATTTATAATTATTCCAATATAAAAAATCATTTTGTGTGGTTTATTATTATTCTACAGTAAAGATGATATTATATTAATTAATAAAATCAAAACTACAATAAAAATATAGATCACAGACACAAGTAATTATATTAGTATATTGGCAATGGATATCTGGAATAAGCACTTTTGTAAGTACCCATTCGGTCTTTATAATGTCATTATTTAGTATTAACTTATTTCAGTGAATTTGATTTCTTCGGTACTCACTGTCACAAAACACGGTCATAGTTTTCAAAAAGTATCCTTCAACATTATTCTCACTGCAATTTTTTTCTTTTTAAATTATTATATAGCCTTACACTATTTTGTTATTTAAAAATATGTTGTTACCATATCCATTATTTATAATTAACAATATTTTGTTTGAAGTACAAACATAAATTAAAAACAAATAAAAAAGATATTATTTTTATAATGTTATGATAAATATTTATAAACTTGTTTCATCTCATTGATCAATATTTTATAGATTTATAATACAAAAATATAATTAAAACAAAGCAAATGTGGTTTTAAGCGGTTTTATTAGTAAATTGGTTTTTGCAAGTTCAAATAAAAATACTAATTTTAAGGTTAAATACGTAGAAATGTTTACTATTCACACGTATTAACCCTGTAAACACAACTGATTTTCAATAATTTTATAAGATTTTCAGTTTCAAAAACCCTGAAGTTTAATTTTTAATTTTACAAAGGACAAAAAAAATGTTTATGGTCATAAATCAAACAATACAAGTTTAAATGCATAATATATGTATACACATTGGCAGAAAGTTGAAAAGGTTAAATTAGTTTTGCAACTAATGGTTTGGGAAGCAAATTTAAATTAATTTATTAAATTCAGTATCATTTTAATGTTATATTTTCATACTCAAAATATTTTATTCCTTTAAGTTAATAAATTGATTTGAAATAATCTATTTCAAATTTATTTTCTAAACTCTCATTTTTTTCATATCAGTCTTACATATTTGCTTGGCTTAATACTTCAAAAATACACACTATGTTACACTGTAATCATTTTTCAGTTTTTAATGTTCTTTGTTTTTGAGTTTTTCACCAGCCAATCATATATTTGGGCCTCATTATTATTAACCCAATGCACATTGAGTTGTATCATTTCCAAACTTTGTTCCAAAGCTCTGGTACCTGAACCAACATCTATATAGCGGAAGAAATCAGATACTTCTTTGAAATCATATTCAGTTGCAAAATGAGATGTAACCGCTGTAATTAGACCTCCCAATGTGAAAGTTCCATTTCCAAAAAGTGTTTGAAGATTATCCCAGTTAGCTTTCAGATGACGCCATGCCAGCAGCTGACCTTGTGATCCTTGTGAAGCCACCACGCCAAAAACCATTTTTACATCCTGTGCTTTAACTTTTGTGCTATCCAGTGTGGTTGATAAAAGTCTAAAAATTAAATTAAATGTAAATTGAACATTTTAGTCTTAATAAAATATTAGACATATTACTTTTGAAGTAACCAAGGATCATTAGAAGCGCCAAGTACTGTAAGAAGTAATTGACGTTCGCTTGGCACACGACTTTGATTGTATTTATCCCAACAAAAATTCCATTCTTTGACATCTCCATATATGATACCTATTAACAAACATTTTTAATACTAAATACTAATGGAATTTAAATCAATGATATTACCTGCCAAGTAAATTACTTCCCTCAAGTTCGGTGGTATACGTTTGTTTTCATACATCCATTCCTCAAATCTATTTTTCGCTTCTTTTACCACATCTTCTATTCCATATATTATAGCCGCAGACAAAATCTGTGATCGCATTAATCTGAAAATTCACATGTAAAACATTGAAATATAATAAATTAAGTATAACGGTAGCTATAATTATAATTATAACTATATTATAACATAATTTTCTAGTGACAAAGAATACAGACTATCAATAAATAGCATTATCGCACTTAGAAAATAAGTTTGTTCAGTAGAGTCAATATAACCATGATATCAAATTATAATGCACATAGCACATATGATAATTAAGTTCAAAATCATCTCCACAATAATAACTAGCAATATTCCATTATTTTTATTCCTTTTTTTTTGAACACTTACAAATGTTGAATGCAATGTACAATTTTCCATTTTCAATATTTCTAAAACAATTCTAAGTGGAGCTTGGTTTAATTTATCTTCTCTCTCTTACATTTATATATTATGTAATATACAAAGTTATTGAAAAATGTTATTTAAAATCAATTTAAAAACATTGGTTGAATTGACGAAAGAATATATTAGAACCTAATGTGTTACTTAAAATATGTAATTAGGTAAAAGAAATTTCATCATTTAAAATTGTCATGATATAAGAAGGTAAGTAACTTAAAAAATCCACTATTTTTCAAACTTTAAATCACTAAAAAAAACTTCATAAGATTTTGAACTAATATGGCTACTGGTTATCGTCCTTATTACCTGTAAATTATGTTATTACCTGTAAATTATGATTAATAATCTTGTATTACCTACATTTTCTAGTTTTAAATTTATATTATCTAAATATTAATTTTTTGTTATGAGTTGAGTTATAACTTATAATATAAGCTATATACAACAATTTAAAAGTATATACCTACACAGTTTATAAAGTAGGTATCTATACACATTAATACATTATACATCGTTTTTGATCATTTTTGAGTTAAGAAAACATTCCCTTAAACCAACAACCAGTGGCGCATCCTGCATCCAGAGGGTTACAACACCCCCACCCACCGGTCCAAAAATTGTTAAGTAATAACAAAATGTTCAGATAATATTAATCAAAAATTAATTTAACCCTCCTGAAAAAAATTCTGGTCACGCCACTGCTTATAAACTACCTAACTATATGTACACGGTGCACCTATAGTAAATAATAATAGATACATACTTTTCCAAATGAGTTCCTTGGTCGTCCCATCCAACGGATCGAGCCACAGGTCCAAGAAGACTCTTCGTATATTCCAAAAAAAGTTTATATGGTGACGATTCTGATAAGAACTTGCTCCAGTTTTCAAAATGTTCGAGAGCTGTCGCCCATGGAACAAAATCTCTTTCTTTATACAAATATTTGGACAGTTCCAAAGGGACAGTCACGTTGAGTATTCCTGCTCTACATAAAGTGAATATATCATCTATCAAAGAAGCCCTGTCTGCTGCACTGAACACCTCATGATTTAATTGAAGTTGTCCAATTATTTCGTTCCACAATCCATCGTCGTAATTAACACGGTAAAATCCGGACTGATTTACGTTGGCTTTCAACCATCGTACCTTTGGATCGACCTCGAATCTCACTGTAATTAAAAATGCAATAACATTATTAATTAAAGGTTCAGGATTTCTATCACTATAAATGCTTCCAAAAATGTAATTATACGCATTAAAAACATTGAAATAAGCAATAATTTTTTTTTTAACTTTATATATTTTGATATCTACAAACGAATAACGGAATAACAAGGAAAAAAGATAAATCATAGCAAATACTTTATATCATTTAAAGTATTTGATCATAGTTTATAATTTTTGGACATGAACTCAAAAATAGACAGGTTGTTAGGGATAGTATTTATTTTTATTGACTAGGAGATAAAAATTAAATCTTTTTAACTTGAACAAAAATCTATTGAAGAACCCAGACTATACCTTTAAATCATGCCTTAATATAGACATCTTTAAAATAAAATATCTTATTTAAATTTACTGCACATTCAAACTTTTTGTACTTATTTGTATTTGTGCCTATGTTGGCTATATTACAATTTATATTAATTCTTATGTTCAACCGATAGTAGAACCCAAGTTATAATATATTTATTATATAGTTAGTAGGTAGAGTCATAGAGTAACAAATATTCACCGCACATCAACTATGTAGACATGTAGTAGTATAATATATAAATACATAATTAAATTAAAATATATTTACATAGTTTACTACTAACCATCAGTCATGTTCATCCAGACAACTTCTTGTTCACGATAACTTGTAATGTCCGTGTAAAAGCTCAGCGGTACGTACCACTTGTAATCATACTGAGAAGGTGCGGCTCGATTCTTTACCTTGCTGGCAATTTCTGAGGTTAAAAGAAATCGACTTTGCATTGCCGTAAACGAGACTGCGTTGTTCGAAGATGAACTGTTTTCTCTGCTTATCTTGATCACCGGGAAACCCATCTGACATGTCCAAGTATCCATTATGTACTGAAAACAAAATCATTAAAAACAAAACTAAATCAGGTGACTGTCTAGTCGTAGTGTAATATTATGATTCGCTTACTCTGACTTGTACAGTATTTTTAGCATGTAAGCTCAGCACGCTCCACAGGTCTGTAGTATCTGCATTTCCGTACTTGTGTGTATTCAAGTAATCGTTCAGTCCGCTTCGTAAGGTTTCCAGTCCGAGAAATTTTTCTAACATGTATAAGATTGCTGCTCCCTGTACATAACAATTTTTTAATTATAATACTATTTTATTATACTATATCATTTACAATATGTACTAGAATATAAACGAGAATTACTTTGCTGTACGAAATGGAATCGAATATGGCCTCGATTTCTACCGGATCGTGTACACTAACACTGATCGGATGAGAGGTGGACAACGCGTCGAGTTTCAATCCTTGCTGGGTCTTGTCTAACACGAACTGAGCCATCATCGACCACCCAGGCATCACGTGGTCAACTCCGCGGTATTCCAAGAAACTGGCAAAACCTTCGTTCAGCCATAAGTCGTTCCACCAACACATTGTCACCAAGTTGCCGAACCATTGGTGCGCCAATTCGTGGGCCACCACCACGGCTACCCACTGATGGGCGACTGCCGAAGTTTCTTTTTCGTCATAAAGTATAGAAGTCTCCCTGTACGTGATCAAACCCCAATTTTCCATTGCTCCGGCGCCGAAATCCGGTATGGCGATCAGGTCTATATATAAAGTAAGTTATATATTAGGTACCTATAATACTTGTATTGTAGGCTGAGATTATTATTATAATCATTATTATAATATTAGATATACCTTGTTTCGGTAGTGGATACGGAACTCCGAAGAAATCCGAATAATGGTCCATGACTTTCGTGGCAGTACTCAGAGCGAACGAAGTCTGGGATAACAATTCAGGCGGAGCGTATACTCGAACAGCGACTCCTTGTAAGGTTTGCGCATGTACGTATTGATAATCGCAAACGACAAATGCCACGAGGTAGGTACTCATTTCTACAGATTCTTCAAAGTCGTCGCGCATCTATAAATCATAATAATAAATATTATTTATTGTTCGCCATACGCGTGATGATTATATAAAAAAAAAAATATATATAACCCTACCAGTCCGACTCCCATGTACAGCCCGTCGTCCATTGACTCTTTGATCGGCATGTTGAACAGTGCTATGTGGAATCTGTTCCTCAAGATCGACATCCGAAATTTAGCTTTGAACTGCGGTTCGTCGAAGCAAGGAAACGCTGAACGAGCGTACGTCGGTTCGAAATGAGTCGTTGCCAAATATCTAAAATTATTGTTTACTGTATAGACAACGTTCGCTACCAACTCGCTTGTAAACTATAAAAACATCGAAGTGCTAATTGATGCTCGGCGTGGGGTGAGATTTGATCCCCTAAAATTATTTTCTACTACCAAATTCAATGAAATGCGACTTGTTTGTCTTATATGTATTTTTATTGATATATTATTTACACTTAAGTCCGTCTATCAACAGTAGGTAACTCACCTTCTTTCACCTTTGCTCGTTGTGTAACTACTTATATAAAAACCTTCCAGCTCTCTGCTCAACCTGGTCGTGTATTTTATAATCAGCGTGTAATTATGGTCGGCTGACAACGTTTCTTCGAACTCCAATAGTATTTGTTGGCCAGCAGAGTATTCCAACATTCTGGACACTTCGTAAATCTTTTCGTGATTGTCAGCATTCACTACACGCTGTTCGATTAAAAAAAAAAGTTAAAAATCAATCTAATAACCATGCATTGTTATTATTATTATTATACAAAAAAAGTAAAAACTCACTTTTTCAACTATGGTAAGATTTTTACTATGAAAGACTATGTAGTCAGAATCTCGAACGAGTCTGAAGTTAATTAATACTTGGCCTATAAAACATAATCATCCACGTTAAATACCTAAAACTAAATATAGCCATTTACTTAAACCATATCGTTCATACCTTTTACATCTAAGCTGGTTAAATTTGGATGTATTCTAATGTGGTAACTATAAGGTCTGGCAAATGTTGGCAAACGCACGTTGTTCCATGGAAATATATCTCCGTTGGTAGCGATCGGTATAATTGATCGAGATCTATTGACTCCGTCATCGTCGGGTAAAAACACTGGCTTTTCACCAATACATGGGCAATCTAAAAAAATCGTAAATAAAAAATAAAAAATTCAGTCATTAAAAAAATATATAATAAAGAGGACATGTCGAGATGAGGAGCCGCAATAATAAGTGATTTATATTTGTACATATTCAATATAGGTACCTATTATATACTCTATAATACAGTTACCTACCCATAAGAATATAAGATATAGGCATATAGCTATAGCCTATAACAGCAGTATAGTAGAAATTTAAACTTTTTTATATGGTTTGTCGTCGAGTGCCCTATAGGCTATAAGCTTATTATTGCTTAAAATTATATTGATTTGGGCATTTAGCCGGTTTGCGCCAAATCATAAATTAGTGGATTTATTTTTCCGCCAAAAATCATACGATTCGCTTTTCCGCGATAACTTACGACATTTACATTTTAAAATCATAATTGTAGATCATATACAACGTACGTGTGTCGTGAGTATTGTATAACTATGTATACCTAACCTAACCAGACCTATGTATTACACATAATATAATAACTGTTATTTCCTACATTTTTTTTATCATTATACATTTATACGGCTCACGGAAAATGAATTAACATATTATTTACAAAATTTACGTAATTTTAAATTTCGTTTAAACTTTAAACTTTATACAATCCATAGGTTGGATTCTAAAACCAAAATTGCTATATATTTTTTATTTTTTTTTTTATTATGGTAAGAACATGTTGCAATTATTATGAGAAACCTTTAGAAACCTATTTTTAATATTTTTCCTCATACACAAAAATTGTATCATATAGTATAATACATAAATTGAAAAAAAAATTAAACATTTGTCTACCTATTTAATTAAATATCTGTTTGTAGGTATTAGTATTAATCATGAGAAAAAAAATTAATTTCCAAATATATTGGGAAAAACTGTTTATACCTACAAGAGTATAACTTTTAATTTATTTCGATATTAATCAAAACTTTAAAAATATAATATTTTTTTTTCTATAATACAATACCTAGTAATTATTTTAAAAATGTCTAAAAAAACAAAAAAAAACGCCGAAATATGCACTAAAAGATGAAATATTCAATTAAAATCGTAAAACAAGCCATTAAAATAAAAATGTGTAATTGTTGATACATGCTAAATATGCACCATAAAAGTTTTATAGTTTAAATCGTTATGTCATAAAACAAATTCGATGCTCACCTAGCAATTTAGCATATCATACGATCAAGCAGAATAAACATACAAATGTTACAAATCCACGCTCTACTTTATAAGGTTTTCATACTGTGGAAAAGGGAAGTGTATATAATTTAACGGAAAAGGGAAAGGTATACTTATGATAGAAATTGGTAACTCCCATTAGTTTTACCTAAGGTATTACCATATTATATTACCCAGCTATATAGTTTTACCTAATATATTGATTTCTCATTGATGTGTGTGTTTTTTTTTTGTCTGTACACATATTTCTATACCTACTAGAAAAAATGTTTCAATTTTCAACTTCAGTACCTAGTGTTTTTGGTGGGAAAGTGAACCTAGTTGGTACTTTTGAGGGATCAAAATCAAAAACCGTCAAAGGAAAAACAGGAATTTTTACGCAAAACCAGTTTTTGACAAAATTAATTTTGTTTTTTTGATGTAACTAAAATAACCAAAGATATATGACAATTTATATTAGCATTTTCTGTACACGATTAAATTTTCAAAATATTTTAACTCTTTTTGAGCTATTTATAGGCATTTTAAATAAAATATTATTTTTATTAATAAGAAATTTTTTGCTCTGAGTCAGAAAGCTTAACAATTTAATGTAAGGTTCCTTATAAGTTGTTATTATAGCAATTTAAAAATGTTAAAAATACATAGGGATTTTTTTTTAGAAGCATTTTAATTCCAAATGTTGACAAATTTCATATTTCAACAAATTTGCAAATATGTTTGTGTTTAAAATAAATAAATTATTAGATATAATTATTGTAATCGTGTTTTGCCAGTTATACTTAAAGACTGTATTATTAAGAGGTAATATGCGTGTTGTACATATAATAAATACGATGTAGGTACCGACGAAAAGCAACAAATCGTTAAACTCGAACGATAAAAAAAACACTTGTTACTGGAACATGCAACAGCGATATTAAATTACTATTATTTTAAACGATATAACGTAATAGGTAACATTTATCCACGTGCATGTCTACGGTAAATTATTGACATTGTTGGCAAACCAAACAACATAACGTTGTATCAGTGACTTAATTATAGGGTATAATAAATTGAAACCAATTTCAAGGGGTGGGTATATTTTTTTCAAGTGCGCACCGATATCATGTAAAATCTAAACATATATCAACCCATCATATTAAATTGTAAGCGCATAGGTACTACGTCGTCGCGTGCTATAGTTGAATATTATTAAATTATCATATCCCTAGCGACATAATATCTTTTTGGTGGCGAGAAACTAACCGTTTTGAGGTCCGGCGTAGGCGATGATCACCGAACACAGAAACATGAGGAACAGAGTAGTGCCGGCCATGATCAATGCTGTTCTCCGCGAACACGCCGTGACGGCCGTGTGCTCGTATATCCCAGACTTGTGCATCATGTCCTGATTATCTCCTGGTAAAAAGAAAAATTCAAAAAAGTTTGCTACTAGGTACCTTTTACATATTATTCTATCACGAAAAGGCTTATTCAGACGTCGTTGCCGCGTATCGATGTGAGTGCGTGCGCGCGCGTATTTATATATTGTATGCTATTAAATAATATTTTATATTATATTATACTCACTATAATGGTTGATGGCCGTCAAAAAGGCCACGTCTTCGACTTCCGGTTCCACCATGGCGGTGCCGTCGATGTCGTCGATGTATGCCGCAATTTTGTTTCCCCCGTGGACTTTTATTCGTTTTCCGCACTACTAAAAACCGACGGGAAAATCGGAAAGACGCTGCTGATGTGCACTGCTGCGAACGGCATATTATCCTATTGACGTTTTTAACCCTCCCGGTGCACATGCGCCCAGCGGCCGCCCACCACGCGCACGACCCTCCGGCGAAAGGGTCGCCCCGCCGCCGCGAGGGGGATGATGATGACCGGACTTGCATCTGCCGCACGCGCCAACATCACGGGCGCTGCAGTGCGACGAAGTACCCTCGTATTCTCGATAAGTATAAAAAAAAACTATGTCGTTTGTTATAGGTACGCGTTCTACTGTTAACTACTGTACCTACCTACTGCGGACGGTGATCCGTCTATAAACTTTTAAAAATTCCATTACTACATTTATTACTCGCCACTTGACATTTTTCCGTTATTTTGTTTTACATAATCCATATTAGTATTATACAAATGATACAATAATAATTAATATTCATACCTATTGAAAGAAATCACTAATAAAATTAGTAATCATTTAAAGGGGCTATAGGTACATACGGCAGGTTGGCTCCATAATGCCATTATTCTATGGGTATGATTATTGGACTTGAACGTCGTTTATAATAAACGAATCAGATTTTTTAAATCGCAACTTTTAACGGGACTATATCATTTACCAGGAAATAGCCCACATTCCATGTGTTTGATGAGTTGACACACATAATTATGTTTAGTTAATTCGACATTATATTATATTGTTCATTACAATATGGGTTAAAAATTAAAATGTTTCTTATACCTGATGAGATGTACCTATAATTTGAATACTTTATGCTTATTATTAAGTCTAGTCATAGTATCTTATATAGTTTAATAAGAAGTAACTAATACCAGTATTAATAAATCAGTTTTGCATTATTGTACAGAACAACATTGTTGTAGTGAACATCAATATAATTTATATTATGTAATTTTAGAATGAAATAAATTGCTACTGTGCTTTGAAACGAGTAATGAGAATACATAGATACATTTTGATTTTACAACTTAGGCTTTGCTAGTTTTAAACAAACAAAACACTTCAATACTTAAAAAATGTATATTTAATTCTAAGTTTATACATTAGTTTTGTCTATAATGATATTTTGTATTATCTATGCATATACAAGATAATACTTTGAACTTTGAAGTGAATGTAAACTTATTAAAAAATGCATTTACACACAAATTTTACATTTCATGTTGCCCATTTACCTTTCAATCGACAGAGAATCTACGACCAATTTTTGATTCTTAAAAGGCATCCTATATTTTTATTTTCAATATCTGAAGCTGAACGTTTTTATGAAAAAATATTAATGTATGAACACCAACAAAAAGGAAATTAATAAGTATTCCAATTTTTGTTTAGATATGTATACATGTCAAATTGATGGTTCACCACTCCATATATTACAATGTTTAATAAATAACTAAAACCTATTCTATATATTTTATACAACAACATTTACATACAAATATTATGCTTTAGGATTTAGATTATTATTTTTATTAAAAATGTTAATCAAAACAATTTGTACAATGTGTAATTATAACTATTGATATAGATAGTTGTAAAAGGCGGGAAGAGTAAATTACCCCATTGATGGTATGCCTCAGAGTTAAGATTTCAAAAACAAAAATATAGGTAGTATTTTAAGAATCATATATTGAACAGTTTGACCAACTAACATAAAGAAAATAGCAATTAAATATATTTAATATTACATATTATCTCATTAAATAGATTTTAAAGTAATTAGTGTTATTGATAAGAGAACCACCCTGTACAATACTATAGAAATGTTTCAATTTAAAAACTAACTAAAATGTAATGTAAAAAATAATGATAAAACAAACATAATATTATGTTACAAAATATATTAAGTAAAATAATAATTTAGCATAAAGATAGAAGAAAATATATGTATATATATATATATATATATATTTTTAGTTGCACTTTAAATTAAAAATTACTTATAAAATATGCGACTAAATTAACAATCATCGTTTCTGATTTCAATTGTAATTTACATATTCATTTCACATTAGTTATAAAAATTAAGATAAAAATGTATGGAAAAAAAAAAATTTAATTTACAGACATGTGGCACTCTCACGATATACTGCACTTATTATTTTCTTGAACAGTGTTCCCATTGGCTTTTTCAATTTCCATTAACATAGTGTGAAATATATCAGCTACACACTAAAATAAAAAAAATCCTTGTTTAACATAAAGTAATATCTACTATGCTTAATATTAATTAATAATATATTAATATCTAATTGTTTTTTTAATATGTAGTATATTTTAATACTTACATACAATATTTTATGATGAAAATAAAATTGGATAGAAAACAATATAAATGTTACATAGGATTAGGAAATAAATTAATAATAAAATAAATCTATAAAATAAAATAATAAAGGAAATTAACTACTAACTTTTTTTGATGTTACCTCATTCTGCTTGGCCGAAGCTTCAAGAAATACAGCTTTCCAAGAATCTGCTAACTTCCGCCCTTCCTCTTGTGTAACAACACGATCCATATGCAAATCTTTTTTATTACCTACCAACACTACTGGAACACTAAAGAAAAAAAATGTAAATAATAAATCCAAAGGTTCTAGTTGCAAAATTGTAGAGCTTTCATAGTATTCCTGCTAAAAGCAAATAAAAAAAAAAAAATCCAAAGGATTACTCATTAACAATTACCAGAGCTTGGAACTTCATACATTTGCAATTTCTTATGAATTTAAATATTCAAAATCTGATTCAATATAAATTTGTTTCATGATACATACAATTGAAGCACAAACATTTAAGTTGCATATTTGACTAAATCTATATGATTTTGCATATTTAACAATTTTAAGCATATTATGGTTATGATTTAAGACTCTGTCCAATAGAAAGCGTTATTTTTATGTCACATGATTTTGTAATTTGTTACAACGCCACGTTATACATGCGCGTGCAAGCACCACTCCAACGAGCCATTTATCGCTTTAACGCGCATTATAATGTGTTTTGTTTGACAGAGCATTTAATATAAATCATGGATAAACACATTTTCAATACAATACAGAGTATTAATTGTAAATTTATTATAATCAGCAGTCTTATTTATATATCTCAATAAAAAAAATTTATTTTAATCAAGAGCTTGTGGCCTCTATAGTCTTGTAGAAAGCACGACTAATATATATAAATGGGTACTGTTGACAACATTCTAGCTAATGTAAAAAAAAATATTTAAAAAGCACAATCCTGTTTAAACATTTTCAAAAAATAATGGAGCGGATACTCTATATTGGATGTACCCTTTACCTCCAGAACCAATCATAACTGTATAGTGGATGAATGTTTTACTTTATTATTGTAAACACTATAAACAAATTTGTAAATTGATTTTATAAATATTTTGAATTCCAATGATGCTTTTATTATCAAAGTTTTAAAAAGAACTTTTTTCCAAGTTTGTTCCTACCTATTTAAATACTTAATTTATTAAAAAATAAATAAAAAGTGCATGATATATAGGTACTGCATATTATTTGCGTTTTTTAAATTTTATAGTGCATATATATGCAGTATGCCCATATTTCATTTTTTTTAGCACATTAAATCCCAAGCCCTGGTGTTCACTCACAAAACTACTTACTGTACTTTGCCAGTCATGTCTAATAATTTATCATAAATTATCTGAATGATTTCAAAAGATTTCGGGGATGTGATACTATAAACCAAGACGTATCCATGAATGTCCATAGAATATTGTGTCGGCAATATGGAGTACTCGTCTTGTCCGGCCGTATCGACTAATTTCAAGTCATATTCTTGATTGTTAACTTTAGTTGTTTTCACAAAAGCTGCGGATATTATAGAATTTTTCATATATGTATTT
Source organism: Acyrthosiphon pisum (assembly GCF_005508785.2). NCBI lineage: Eukaryota > Metazoa > Arthropoda > Insecta > Hemiptera > Aphididae > Acyrthosiphon > Acyrthosiphon pisum. The sequence continues at coordinate 12,291,995 of NC_042495.1, read as the reverse complement.
TACTGATTTTAAATGTTGTTCTGTTATGTGGCAGACAGACTTACTGTTCTCAATTGTTGGATCGTAAGAATCTACAAATTGACCTTCAACGAACTGAATGCTCAACGACGACTTGCCTGAAAAACCAAATAAACTTGATTTTAATTAACAAAAAAAGAATTTATTATTATCTGGAATCGTTCGCTGAATACCACACAAGGTCGGACAAATAATAATACAGTTTCTAATAAATCTATTTCACTTACCGACTGAACGGTAGCCCATAATGGCGATTTTTCTTTGTTTCGGCGGCATTTTTTTTCAGACTGCGATCACTTCATTCAATCATCCGTGTCATGCCATACAGTATAACTTCTATACTGAAAAGTGAATACTATGCCTAATGATTATGGTATTATACGCACAATATTTTACTACACGGCTTTGTAGTATTACTGTATTAATATTTACTATTTAGTAATATTGTGTAGATTATACAACTACATGTTAACCGAGTCACCGAGACGAAAATTCGTTCACAAAACACATGCGGTTCATGGAAACAAAACCGACTCGTGGTTATTTTTCTTTTCAGAAAACGAACCTGTGATTCTTCAATTCTGTACATTTTACCATTTTTGTACGTTGCTTTACTAATTAGTAATTACTATAATTAATAATTATACATCAGCACACCACCAATGGCGGATTCTAGGGGGGGCGGGCAAAAGGGGCATTTTCCCCTCCCCAAACACCATAGTTTCCTTATGTTTTACACTGTGTTTAGCCAATTTTGTAGCCAATTTTTGTACTTCTTGTACTTTTGCCCCTCCCCAAAATTAAGCCCTGGATCCGCGCCAATGTACACCACCAGAATACTAGATACCTACCCAGATATTTTTCTATGCAGATACTGTCTTAAATTATCGTGTTATACACGGTTCGAATGATTCGATCACAGATACTGTATCTGTCCTATATAAAAAAATTTACATAATATTAAATATTATGTAATCTGTGCACAGGTGAAACTAGACCAATATTTTTGGAGGCTTACAAATTTTAAAGAATTCCCAGATATCTACCCTTAACAATGTATCAATATATATTAACAAATAATTTCAAATGTATATTTATGTAGGTAGGTAGGTACTATATTTGAATATGAGTGAAAAAGTAATAAATTAAGAACATAATAGAACAATTTTCACAACTATTTTAACTTGATTTTTTTGACGGCAAATTTAAATTACTGATAGTTTAGACTTCAGGACGACGACGTGGTTAACCTCTCCTCTCTCGATATTATACCCAAATCAATAATATAGCATTGCAATTAATTTTTATTCAGTTGATTACTTTTTAACTTTGGCTGATTTGAACTAAAAGTAGAAAAGCTTGAAACTGGAAGACTTAGATTGTGTATTTCTATTGTTACCAACGTATTTTTTGTTTTTTTTTTTTAAATACTATATAATATGTACCATGGATAGGCATTGACGTATAGGGGGGGGGGACACTCAGAATTTGTTGTGTTGTAATTTTTAATTATATAACTGTAGTCCAATCCAAGGAGGTGTGAAGATTTTGCTGCATCCTAATATCCTATATAAGTACTACTTTCTTATTAGAACAATTCAAAAAAATATAACATCTGCAAGTTATGGCAACCCGTACAAGTGTTGACCAAAAAATAATATTATAAAAACTAATTTTGTTAGATATAGGCGAAAATGCCAAATACGTTTTTAGTATTTGTTATAATAACTAATATCGAATCGCTTATATTATAAAACTCGTGTTAAGCGATCCAATAATTTTACGTAAAAAATATAACCATTTAAATATAATTTATTTTTAGTCAATATCCTATATGTACTTATATATATTATTTTACTAAAAAGTTTTACACCGATATATTTTGATAGGATAAGTTACTATACTATTACTGTAATTTAGAAAGTAATCGACTTGTTCAGAGTTCATTAATTTTTGTTGTTGCTTGGTTATGGTAAGATTGACTCATACATTATATTCGTATATTACAAGATTATGCTTTTAGTATTTATACACTTTCACGTTATTAGTAGGTACCACACCATTTCAAATATATATACCATTATGGGCATTATAGCACAATAAAATCGCGGAATTAGTATACATCATTTTTAAATTAATTTTACCTATGTCCTATACCTAAGTAAAATTAATTTAACATAATATGGGCTACACGCGATCCGCGGACCCAAGATGCTATAAAATATGATTATTTTAAGTTTCACGGCTTATAAATTAAAAAAAAATGCCAACGGCACGTAGTGTTCCCAAGCGGTCACCCATCCAAGTACTAACTACGCCCGACGTTGCTTAACTTCAGTGATCGGACGAGAACTGGTGTATTCAACGTGGTATGGTCGTTGGCGATAGGCTACAAGGTATAAACTATTGTTAAACAAAACATAAGATAATATTATCTATTAGTTTAAATTTCTATTTTATTGTTTTAATTTTATTCGCATATTTTTATTCATTTCTAATTTCTACACTTGTGATCATCATTTAAATAATTTAAATATCTCCACCATATGTCTAGATTATGCTAATGAACCGTATTAACACTCAACAGAGTACTACCTACCTACCTAAATATATAATTATTATTTTTAATTTGATATATTAAATTAAATACATTCAATCTTCATGCAAAAGCGGAGAAGTCGCTATTTACGTCAGACGTCAATGGGTCTTATTATTTGTTTAATATATTGTTATAGAATATTGGTGGGTAGACACTAGACAGCTGGTAGTTATAATAATATAACATAAAAAATTAAATATTAAATTTAAATTTAAAAAATTTTTTTGAAAACAATTTAACTAGTTACTGTAGTTACATTCAAAGTAACTTTGTCAATTTTTAATACAATATTATATTATGATTATTGTTACACAAATAAGGAAATAAGTAATAATAATAATATATAATAATACGTATTTACTATGTATTTTCTATACAACATTAAATAAGCTGCTGAAGATTATATTTTCATAATAATGAATATTATGTTGTAAGTTGTAAGTTTCAACTTATAACTGGGAAAGGGGAACATCCGAACATATAATAGCGAATTACCTTCATATTAATTATTATAATATTATATTCCTCAATATATATATATACACTATACGCAGTTAGGTACAACGTTTTTGTATTTATTGATAATTTTTAATTCAAAATAATCTACATTCTCTTTTAGATTGTTAATAATGGATAATGGTTTTCGGTTTAACACTTAAAGTTTAAATTGTATACGCAGTAAGTTAATCTGGTTCTTCGGATAAAAATATGAATTAGGATGTTCCTCAGCTCTCAGACGGACGTTGTATTAGACATTAGTTAATACTTAATAGTTACACATTGTATATTTGTACTGTATTAAAACCTAAGATCGGTGTATTAGAAATCAAACATAGATTTGCTGCCTCAAAGTAATATTGTCACTGGCCATATTGGTATAAACTATAAAATATATATATATAATAGTGTATAATAATATTATGTTAGATACAGGAAATGTGAACACTGAACACTGAACAGTGAGTAATAAACAATTTTTAATAGATTTGTTTTCTTATGATTTATTTATCATTATATAGGTATTTATATTGGTATTATACCCATAGACATTACATATGTTAGAATAGTTAGATACCATAATATTAATATAGTTAAGTTAAGTAATCGATAAAAAAGAACAAACTAAAAAAAAAAACAAGAAAAAAGAACAAAAATAAAAAATCACTACAAACCTAACCGTCATCCTAACCTATAACTACACAATACGTCAATACATATTATTTCTTTAACACTTTTTATGATGCTTTTGTTTTATTATAATACAATATAACATGCTGTACTCTGTAGATGTATGATATACATTTATGTAGGCTACATAATGGCAGTAGGTACATAGGCCATGCAGCTTAGGTAAGTATCTACCTATAACGTAGAATAAAATAAGTTTTTAATTTAAGTAGGTTTAGTCGTATCTACTGAAAATTGTTTAAGTTGACCCTTTAAAGTTCATTTATACTTTCTTTATTCTTTATTTTTATTTATGTGTGAACAAATATGTGTTGACAACCTATAAATTATAATCTCTGCTCAGAATCATTTTATCGAATACGGTTAAATAGATTTATCATTGAATTAAAATTTAACATGTCGTTATACACATCCCCAATACAGTCACCTCTTTTCAATGACTATACTATGCGTTGACTTAAGTTCACAATTGTTTGTAGGTAACGAATATTGAAATACCAGATAAATTTACCTTAATATTTTATATTTCTATAAAAATATAATATAGGTATAATAGATTTTCACTGAATAGATACTGTACACATATACCCAGGGAACTAGGAAAGCGAAAGTTCTAAAGTATCGGAATCACAGTCCAGAACAGAGGTGGGCTGGTTGGGTTATATATATACATCGGGCCTTTAGAGAGACACCCAAAGGCCTCAAAGGGGCCACAAAACGTCAATACAGAAGACGGGCCGTGGCGTAACCGGGGGTTAAGTTTTATAACTTTTAACTATAACTATTGACTTGTAGCTTATATAGGTACCTATACTGGCTTATAGGTATAGTGACTATAAGAAGGTCCTAGTTCATAGTCTGTAGGTAGATATCATTGTATCAAAACGAATTTCTTCGACGTTGCGTATTTTCGAACATTGGTCAATGGTAATTGAGTGGTGATTGTCAGTCGGAGGTCTAAACTACTATAATACCTACTAAAACTGAATTATCAATTAATGATAAAATATGACGTTAATAATTAATATCTCATCGATAGCTGGTAGTAATAACACTGAATAGATGGATAAAATATCATCTATTCTGTGATAATAAACAACTTTAGGTACCTACATACGTTTTTCGATAATATTTTAAAACATAGCTCGTTAGCTGCCCGTTTTGTCGGAATAAACAAGTATATAGGTACGTACATCAATCACTACACCTCTATTATAAAACATCTCTACCATTTTCAATACCTAGTAGCATGCAGTAGTTACTATACCGGTTGATTCTTTTATCATTGAACACTCATTATTTCAAAAAGTGTAATTTTTTAAAAATATTTTTTTACTGCTTTGGAATATAAAATTAAAACCCAATGTTGTCAATCAAAAAAGTAAAAAACTTAAAAAATTATAAGGATAAAAAATATTTAAAAATATAATTTTTTATGAGAAACGTTGTTTTATAAGTGACTTGAAACTATGTAAAAAAATATTTTTAAACGAATTTACACTTTTTGAAATAATGAGTGTTCAATGATAAAAGAATCACCCGGTATATAGATACCTACCTAGTTAGTAGTTAGTAGTTACCATGATAGGCGCAAATATAGTTAATGTAGAAGTAATTTTAAGTATACAATTTACATAATATACTTATATTTAATATAAAAATATAATCAAAAGAGCTGAACTTTATGCTTCTACAATTTTTTTATTATATGCTATTTATCAACTGTCTTGACAAGTGTTTTAAATGGTCCTGAATTAAATATATCATATATGATACTTAATATTTACATACTTTAGTTTTAATAAATATGATATATCTAATATAAATCTAAGCCCTAATAATTTATTATCTGATGATAAGTGTATACTGTATAACTTCTAACTATTTTTATTTCTTAATTGTATCTTTATCCTTAAATTAATTGTTGGGTTAAAATTTATAATTTGTATAATCTATAAAGAAAAATACATCATTTTTCTCTGTATGTAAATATGAATATATTTATTTTCTTAACATTATATTATAACTGTTTATTTACTATAATTATTTGGTCTGAAAGACCAAGTTACATACAAGTATACATAGTATTTTTATTTCAATTAAGCACCAATAAATTGTACAAAACATATATATTAAGTTAAACAATTAAGTCCCTATACAGATGGTAGAAAATAGTATTTTATACATTTTTGAATAAATAATTAGTAAATATTTACATGGGTAACTAAAAAAAATTCAAAAAAAAAAAAAATTGAGTAACAAAACTAAATGATAAATTAAATGAACATTTAACATCATACATGTAAGTATTATTTTAAGCATCATAATAATAATTCAAATAAATAAGTCGTTGATATGGTTCTTATATTTTTATGATATACTGCATGTAACTGGACCAGGATTAGGAACTGGATTATTTGCTTTTTCAATTTCCATTAACATAGTATGGAATATATCGGCTACACACTAAAATAAAAATAAAAAAAAAAGCATCTCCATTATATAAAAGTTTTGTACATCTTTCACTTATTTTAAATATTTTAAATGAAAAGATGAAAAGGTAGGTGACCCTTAAGTTTTGGGGCAAATATTAATCAAGCGTAACGAGTAGAGGACAGAGCCCCCCAATAATAAAAATATGTATATCTATTATGTTTTGTATTAAATATTAATAGTATATTTATTGTTTTAACACACTTACTTAAAATATTGAATAAGAAAGAAATTTGATTGAAAATAGTAGATAAATAACATAAGATTATTTAAATTAAAATAAATAATAAAGGAAATTAACTACTAACTTTTTTTGATGTTACCTCATTCTGCTTGGCCGAGGCTTCAAGAAATACAGCTTTCCAAGAATCTGCTAACTTCCGTCCTTCCTCTTGCGTAACAACACGGTCCATATGCAAATCTTTTTTATTGCCTACCAATACTATAGGAAGACTATAAAAAAAATATATAAATGATACACCCAAAGGTTTAAGGAATACTTATTAGTAAGGTTCGGATTTGAAGGAAATATAATTAATAAATAAGTATTTAATTTATATTAAAAGCAATTACAAAATTTACTAAAAAATTAAATAGATTTCAGTTGATTTAACTAGTTTGTATTAAAAAAAAAAATTTACTAGGTACCATGTACAAAAACAATAAATGAACTTACCATGACAAACACTTTATCGATATCGCCGATAATAAATACTATTAAAACTAACATAACATCAACAATGCCTCGTATTCACATGCTCTTATTGATTTGTTCTATTGGTATGAAAGAAAACTATCAGGTCAATTGATATTTAAACAAATACAAATTGAAAAAGAGAAAAAAGCAAAAAAGGCATTTATAGGAAAAAAAAAAACTAAAATAAATGTTCACCTATTATCTTAGAATTGAAATGACACATTTTAATTTAAAAATTATTTTTCTATTGTTATCAAAAAAAAAAGACATTTGTCTTCAAATCCAAACCAGATTCATTTAGTGATCCCTAACCACAAAACTACTTACTGCACATTGCCTGTCATGTCTAATAATTTATCATAAATTATCTGAATGATTTCAAAAGATTTTGGTGACGCAATACTATAGACCAAGACATATCCATGAATGTCATAATGTGTTGGCAATATGGAGTACTCATCTTGTCCGGCTGTATCGACTAATTTCAACTCATATTCTTGATTGCTAACTTTAGTCGTTTTCACAAAAGCTATAGAAATAAATTAGATAGTGTACAATTATTTACTAATTAATAAAATTCTATCGTTGAGTACTATATCTTTAACTTATAATTTATATTATAACAATAAATCATTTTAGAATTTTAGTATTTCTAGATAGGTACACTTACTGTTTTCAATTGTTGGATCGTAAGAGTCGACAAACTGACCTTCAACAAACTGTATACTCAACGACGATTTACCTGAAAAAAGTAGCCAATGAAAATTATCAACAATCAATTTAAAAAACTAATTTGTTCTTTTTTACTTGGTATTATAATAGTTTTATATTAGTTTTATACAGTTTAATCTACATACCGACTGAACGATAGCCCATAATAGCGATTTTTCTCTCTTTCAATTTAGACGGCATTTTATTAGAAGGAGATCACTTGATTGAATAACTTAGAAACAGATTATTAGATTAAGCTGTAATGTTTTGGTTAATTTACTAACTACTGACACTATTAGTTATTACCTAAATTCCAAACAATAATAATTATATTAGGGTCTTGTTCAACTTTATGATAATATTAATAATATTGATAATATTGATAATATAATATTATAAGTACGTAATTACGTTTTATTTTTATTTACTTTTTAGTTTTGGTTTCTGTATTCAGTTTATCAGTAAATATTTTAGGTTATGTTTGGGTTCACAAATATTACTATAATCAGTATTCAGAATCCGAGATTAATAAACTTTTATAAAATATTATCATAATAGTACTTATTCTCGGTACCTATTCGAGTAATCAAGTATTATAATATTAAATACCTTGTGAACAAATATTATTAGGTAATATTATTTAAGATTATTTAAAATATACCTATAGGCTATAATATATCTGTATAATATAGACATATATTCACGGAAACAAGGAACACTTTATCACTCATTACTCATTACCTGTAAATATTTTTCAATTCTGTTCGTGGGACATTCAAAAAGACTAATGGATCATAAATTCCTATAGCTTACAATTTTTTTAAATCATGTTTTTTGCACATGCGCAATAAAACTTCATTTTTTTATAGTAACCCCTTATTTGAATATTATTTTTGGGTTGATTGATTTTTTTTCAAGCAATTTTGATCTATCAACTTGTATTCTTTACCCAAAATTGGCGGAATTAGAATTTAGAGCTAAGTATAATTTTAAAAAAAATTATTAAATTAAATTTTATTTTTAGATTCTGAGTGGAACAATGAATGGATTGATTTTACAATGATGTGTGTTTTTTTAGATTCTGAGTGAAACGATGAATGTATTGATTTTACAATGATGTGTGTTTTTATTTTTTTTATTTTTTATTTTTTATTTTTTATTTTTTTATTTTTGTGTCTGTCATCACCTTTTAGGACAGTAAAAGTGCTTGGATTTTCTTCAACAGTACCTTTTCTGATAGGAAAGTGAATCTAGTTGGTACTTTGGGGGGGGTCAAAAGTAAAATTTTTCCAATAGTTTTCAAAAGCGCCATGAAAAACAAAAGAAAAATTAAGGAAAAACGGGAATTTGTACGCAAAATCTGTTTTCGAGAAAATTGATTTTGGTTTTTGGTGTAGCTTTAAAACGAATGACTGTAGATACATGAAATTTTCACTGGTTGTTTATATTTCCACTTTCTATACATGATAAAATTTTCAAAATATTTTGATTTATTTTGAACTGTTTAGGAACGTTTTCAGTTTCCAATATTATTCGTTTTTTTTTCAATGAATGTCAATAAAACTTTATTTGTTGAGTAAAAATACTTGAAAATTTAATTACTACTATACTAACTACTATATTGTTACAATGAGATTTG
>NC_042495.1:12221902-12282600 GCF_005508785.2 Acyrthosiphon pisum | reverse complement strand
TTATTTTATTGTAATTAAAAACGAATGATGTAGATACGTGAAAATTTCACTGAATGTTTATATTAGAATTTTTATACACGATAAAAATTTGAAAATAACTTGACTCTTTTTGAGCTGCTTACGGACATTGTCATTTTTCAATTTTTTTAATTTTTTTTTCTATAAATATCAATAAAATTTTATTTGTTTGGTAAAAATGCGTGAAAATTTAATGCAAGGCTCCTGATATATTGTTACAATAGCAATTGTAAAATATTAAAAATACATAGGCACACATTTTTTTTATAAGCATTTGAAGTTGACATTTTGACAAAATTTATCAAATTTAAAATTGAATAATTATTTTGTAGTTAAAAATTTATAAAATGTTCAACTTTTATATCTAAGGATTGAGAATTGAAAACAAGATTTCACATAAATATTTAATTCTGTTACCAAAAATTCTAAGAAATACATAAGCACCGTTAATTTTTATAGTAATTTTAAGTTCAAATTTGGACGAAATTACATATTAAAAAACCTGGAATAACTATTTTAGTTATTTTGTTGTGATTGTATAATATTACTTGTGAGTACTTGAAACTTCTAAAGTATACTATTATATATTTATGATAGTACCACGGTTTGTTGTTGATGTATAACGCGTTACCTAATGGATATTGTGATATGATTAATTTGGAATTTATTATTGATACCTATTATAGGTCAATTTTTTTTTTAATACTATAGATAAGTATACCTATAATAGGTATGTCTAATACCTAGACTGACAAACCGTCTCCGCTCAGAATCGTTTTTCTTATACAGTGATATTATATCATTGAATTCAAATTTAATACTATCCATTATACAGTGACCCACTTGTAACCTACTGTACAACAGAGCGACATCCACTTACCCACCTTTTTTTAATTGTACCTAGGTACTACCTACCATAGTACCATTTGTACGTGTTGTTTCCTTTTTACGACCATGATACAAATTATTATAAGAACATGAACTTTTGGTAAACACCTATCAGTAATCATTCGTTATTAAACTATTCGTTTCAACCAATTACCAAACGTAATACAGATGTGAGATAGGTACTCCTTATAGTCTTTTAAGATAATTTTTATTAGTTTATTACAGAAACGTTGATTATAATTTATAATAATTGTGATGATATGATAAATTGAGTACTCAATTATAAATAACCATGTGAACGAGTCGAAATAACAAATCTAGATAGGTAGGTATAGAACAAAATTAGTTTTATCTAGCGCGCTGTAAAAAGGCGCAGCTATGGCAAATTTTTTGCTAGAATTTTATCAGCAGCACAGCCCCCCCCCCCTAACTTAGATGCCGGCTGACTACTAACAATACACAAATAAATTCATATAAGACTAGGTATTGAATTAAAATTATAAATAATTATATAACTCGAGTCAAAAAAAACATTTTTTTTATTCAACTTTTAATCAAATACAAAATATACTATTAAAATAATATAAAATCAATACAAATTTTCTATTAGTTGCTAAAAATGTATCAACAACTGTTTTTGTGTCAAGACTATTAGTTACATCTCTTTCGATATTCAATATTAATAAATTTGAAAATCGTTCTTGCCTCATTGTTGTTCTCTGACAAGCTTTTAAATGCTAAAATTTAAGATAATGAACGTTTTCAGGATGCGCAACTAACGGGTCTATAGTGAATGTTACTAAATTTGGGTACACACCTTCAGTGAACCACCAAATGCATGATCAAGCCGGCAGCCGCATCTGGTACATCGTAATTAATAATATAAATGCATCTATTTTATAGCTTATTACCAGCGGCCGCGGCGTTCTCGTGGGGGGGGGGGGGATAGAGTTGTCGATAATTTCTAGAAAAATATGTAGGGTGCTAATGGTGCCAAAATAAAAGGGACATGTACAAAGTACTATGTATTGTAGTACTACATACGTATTGTTGTACTACATTTTGTATAATATTGGTAACAGGTTTATATATAACCATATAGGTAACATGTGTCGGGTACTCACATGACCTGCATGGTAGCGTGCTTACTGCTGACTATGAAGTCCGAAGTAGGAGTTACATATAACGCAGTGGCCAGCTCACCTTTTTTGAAAGAGGAGGGATATGAATATTTGACTATTCATAGACAGTTAGACCATGTTATATAGCTATAAATATACTTTCATGGCTTTATCATATATTTTATATGACAAAAATAAGCCAAAGGGTGACAGATATAACTGTATCATAATGACACCCCACCGCCCAACTTATGAGAAATCAGAAAACTTATATTACATTTTCAAGCTTTTTAACCGAGCACAAAATTGTTTATAATTTTACAAAAGAAAACGCTGGAAGCTATAAATACTGCAAGCTATAAATACTGCAGTAGTGGTAAATACAATACGCGTGCAACATAAATTGTTCACAATTATGACGTAAGTATAAATGTATAATATGTTGGGGTCAAGAATATGATTCACATATTTATGGGCTAAAAATATGGACTCTAAATAGGTTAATTTAATTTCTATTATTGAAGCCCATGTATTTCAATGTCGTAAACAATAATTCTGTATATTTAGAACTCGTAATATAATGCACCATGCATTCATATAAATTATATTTTAGAAATATTCTATTCAGCTTCTACAGGTTTAAGTGTAATCTAGCTAAGAGGAATCATTCCTATAAATATTGTTCTATGCTATAATACCCGTTATACAAAAAATATCGATATTTGTGTACCTACCAACATTAACATAAACAGCTTGGACTTACTATAACTCCATATCTGCTGATAGCCAAATATTATGTAGGTAATTTAATATCAATATTTATAATTTTAACAATGTATTTATTTGTAATTTTTAAAAAGCTAAATTTTTCAAAAATATACTTATATATAAAAACAAAATTATAATAGATAAAAATTAACCATTAGGTATACCTAATTAGTTTTAATGAAATTTTAATTTGTTAAAATGTTTTATTTTTCTTTATGAATATCACTTAGCTTAAAACTTTAGTATTGTACTCAACCCAAACTTATATATTCCCCAACAGAAGTATTATGCTAAAGGAGAGTTTCAAACATATTATGACTATTATTATTTATTATATATTTATATCATTGTATATGTACCTACTTATTTGTTTAGCTAAATCAATTTTATATTATTATTAGTCTATGCGTAGTTATTATTATTATTATTTTTTTTTTATTATTCTTGATTAACATCATTGTACAATGGCTGTACAATGGCCATTAGTTACAATTTACAATTACAATTTTTTTTAAATTTTACTATACAGTTTAGTTTTGTGTAAGAATTTAAGAATTTGTTTGGTGGTGTCTGCATCTGGTCTGAGTGCTGCGTCTGTAATTACGAGTACTATTGTCTGCTAGTATATTGCAATAGATGTCCGTCACAATATACTTGTAAGGACCACCTAATTTTATTATATTCTTAGTCGCCGGAACAAAATTTAACCGGAAACCTAAAATGTAATTCATCTGGTCATAGGTTTATAAAATATAATATTTAAATATGAAGAATCAATATCTCAAGGAATTATTGACCTATTCCAAGTACAAACTGTAGATAATAGATGAACGATGACAGGCAGGTAAAAATAATTTTCAATATGGATCTCCCAATGCACTCCAACTAAATACAATTTCGTATCAGAAAACACCCTTGTCCCTTAGAATTGAAGATTGAATCATTTTTTTACTATAAATCTCACACATACACAAAAAACACACGTCATTGTAAAATCAATACATCCATTGTTTCACTAAGAATCTAAAAGACTTCATATGAAAGTATAAAATGAATACTGCAGGTCTGCAGTATATAATACGAATTGAAACACAAATCCTTGTTCAAATATTATAGTTTAATATATTATAACGTGTGTATATCATTAATGATGGTATTGGAAACATAAACGGGCCGAGTAGGACAAGGCGGTTTTTCACCGCCACGTGGAGGGGCGCAAAGCCCCTGTTGCTGTGTGGTTGTTGCCGAAGAACTTGACGCCCGCAGTGTAGTACCCCCCCTCCCCCCAGATGAAGACACCTAGACAAGACGGCGGCGACGAAGGAGTGGTACGTGAAAGAGCTCTTTAGGTGTCCGGCGGTAAGTCACCCTATACGTTCTCTGGCCACCCGCAGAAAGACGAGATCGCAGTTTCCAGCGTCGCGCGCCCGCGGTTACCGACACGCGAGACCATCAAGACGACAAGGCGTGGACTCGGCTGCTTCGGTCATACCAGGAGCGGTGGACGACGTCGACGATGACGACGGCGGTGGCTGGCTGTACCGACGCGGGCAACGATACCGGCCCGACGGTACCATGACGATGGCAGAGTGCACGAAGGCGACTCGTGATGGCGGCGGTGGCGGAGACTGAAAAACACAATGAGTGAGCGATACAGCTGAGCTAGGAACATGGACGTCAGCATTGCCGGACTCGTGGAAACGGATAACGTTTCAGGGTACGGCGATGTGCACTCCAGGACGGTCAACGGATGGTGACGCGGTCGAGTCAGGGCGAAAATCACGCGGAGAGGATCAGGATCGACCGTGGCGTGCTTTGCGCCTTTGCGGCGTGGCCCGACGATTCTCTCCCATTTTCACCCAGTGGCAATCGGTCGAGGCACGTCTCCGGTCGCTGCCAGCTCCGTAGCACCAACAGCTGACTTTGCCATCCAGTGGGTGGTAAATTCTAAAAGTGCCGGGCGGTAAAGTGGAAATCCCAAAAAGTGCTGGGCGCACAAATCACGCGCGTATCCCCTGCACAACCAGACACTGAAATATATACCACGGTCCTTACAAAACATAAACTTTTAGTTACATCTTATGTTCATATTATAACCTCCATGCGTGACGCTTAAAATAAATAAAACCAAATCGTTTCTTTCATGAAATATTGAAATATTGTTGTCGTAAAATTATGGTCTAGTTGTTGCATAGATCCCTGCATTATATTTGCCATGATGGCGTGATCGATGAATGTAGAGGCGTGACAAAAAACAGTATGCGTGTGCGGGAAGACAATTTCAGTCTTTGGCTAAATGCGACCCACACCTGCAGCTCTCGCCGCACACGCCACCCGCGATTGAAATAGCTTATTACTTCTCGCCCATGCCACATGCAGCCACACAATATACTATTTCAGTTTTTTTTTTATGTTTTTCAATTATTTTGTACATCTATATTATTCTATATATCTAGGTATATAAAAATGGTGTGAAAAGTGTATAGTAATTCATCAATTGAGATCATTTGGCTCAAATTTTTTCCGGTTGTTCGTAATTGCCAGGATAATAGGTGTTTATGAAAACTTTTTTTGAAATGGTATCTATGTGAATAACACCGCAGCAACACCGCGGTGTCTTTTGGGTCACGCTAATAGGCTCAGATTTAGTATAATAGGTAGGTACTATAAATAATTATAAAATGTTAATATAATATCATATTGTATGCATATAAAGGAATATAATATGTGCCCAAACGACGACAAACGTGCTATTATAAAGAGAAACTTTTGAAACAAACGTTGTATGAATTAACGCCTTTAAGTGTTCTGTTTTAGGCAAATGCATTCAAAGGTATTCCCCCAAAAAATTATCGTAGACCCAATTTAGTATTTTATATTTATCAATCCTGATTCATTCATCTGGACAAATTGGAATTCTCCGAATTAAACAAAATGGCCTATGAAATTACCCAAGATTCATATCATATTCATTCAAACATTCTGTTTACTATTTTCACCTACAAACAGCTGAAATTTTTCTGGCGAATAACTGAACGATTGAAAAACGGCTGTCCGGACTAAGCGAAGCCCGGATAAATGACCGGAACACAATATTAAAACTAAAATTCAATAAAGCCATGGCTTATTACTAAATACAGTCAAAACGCAGTTTAGTGTCAAAACATTACAATATAAATAAACATACTAATAACTAATTTATCATACTCGATTTGGTGTGTACAAAACAATATATTTGAACATCATTCGTCAATCCATGCACTTCAAAGAATCGAGATCATTAATTGGTCATTGATCACATCGGACGACGACGCAGCGTCGATAGAGTGTAAAATCGACGCGCATTAGGATTGCATTGCGGATTGCGGTGCCACGCCACTGTCAATTTTACGTCTATTTAGAAGGAATCTATTTGAATAATATTTTGTGCGGTGTTTTTATAAAAAAAACGTCGAAATTATTTAATGAATTATCATACTGGAAAATAACCATTTCAGGGTGTCCAAACTATATATTTTTGTTGTGAGTATATAATATAGAAAAGTTTGGAATCATCTATTATATATAAAGGTAGGTACTCCATAAGGTTAGGTAACATGCAGGATACCATATCCTTTAAAAATTATTATATTAGTATTTCCTCGTGTATTAAGTATATTGCAATAGGACAGGTATCTACTATTTATATTTCACTATCAGTGTAACCCATAAATTAATATATATATTATTATATAATTATTGCATCCAGTCCACGTCATATAATTGACACCTCATTTCTCCATTATAAATTACATATATTTTGTATAATAATTATGATGTAGGTATTATTGGCACGTACAGCCGTACAGGGATAAATACTATTAAGGTACCATTGAACCTCTTATACACGTATATATAGGACATAGGTATACAAGCGTATGTTTCATAATTAAAGCCTGTTTTCCTATTTGTGATAACTGTTTAACTGTGAACTTCAACTGAAAACAATATATCACGACACGTTCACTTTATCTTGTATTATTCTTCACTATTCGTTGTTGTGTTTGACACTCAAACCCTGGTCAAACTTTGACTGTCTGAGCTTTGAGCGTAGTGTTATAGAATTACTTCATTAAAATATTACTATAATACTATTTAGTATATATACTATTCTAATATCTTTTTTGTACAATCCAAGGTACTTTCTTATTATGTTATGTTTGTGTGTATGACTTAAGTTATTATAAGTATAAGCCATAATTAATATATGGTAGACGCACAGTGTAATACATTATAAGCAATATAGAAATGCAGAATGTTTTTATTAAATAAACCATCATCTTATCAAGCTTTTTCCATAATGTCATTTAATTGTACATACTACAATAAAGATTTAGCTTAAATAATAATATTATTATGTTATGCTTTCCAGTTTCCACTGATTAAGTATATTTACTATTTAGTCTCCAAATATCTTTAACTTTTAAGTATACGGTATATCGGCATAAAATAAAGTCTGCCCCCCCCCCCCCCCCATAAAAACAGCCCAAGTTACGCCCATGCCAACACTTACATTTTATTGCTCGAAAGTAATATGCGATTTCATAATAATCAATCTCGCACAGTCGTATCTAATGAGTGACTGAAATATAAAGAAATAAACAGGATAATAGTGATAACCATAACGTACTAACAAGTAAGTGTATAATAAATATATACCTACAGGTACACGTCTTTATCTATACGGTTGCAAATAATTCATAATATTATCATCACTGTAAAAATGCAGAATATTACAGGTATGCCCCAAAATACGTGTATAGTATAATGTTATGCATTATTCGTTTAATTTTTCAGCACACGACCTAACGAAACCTGCAGGTCATATTATCATCATGAAAATAATTTATAAATATTAAATTAAATATGCGATATAGTACCTGCACCAGCTATTCGCATATAAGATATAAAAAAATATTAATATTACTATTTTATAATATAATTATATTTCACCTGCACGCAGCTATAGAGTAGCTGTATAGCCGTATCTGCACCGCTCCGAGGAGTACTCTGCAGGACACGGACGCGACGGCGGGATGAATAATATAATACAATATTATATAGTGGGAGTGACCGATGGGAGTGTCTGCGAACGTCCGTTGGTGGGAGACGCCGAAACGCTCGCGCCTCTCGTCGGCGGGCGCGTCGGGTGGCACGTCGTCGCGCGACCGTCCGTCCCCGCAGCGGCAGCGGCAGTCTGTAGTAGTTGTAGTAGTCGGCTCACATCCGCGGTCCGGACGCGCACGATGCGATCGAAACACTACGACGTCGGTCGCGCCACCACCCCGCGGTGATAAACGAATCGAATAAAATCCGATCGAAATAACTGTTGCAGCGCTGCGAATCCGTCACCGACGAGACGACTGCATAAATAAAATTGTCACAATAAAAATATTCAATAATATTTATTTCGTATAATTTAAAAACGGCCTACAACGACTTTAAAAATAATATCATAATATCGCGGCTGTTTAAAAAAACCGTCGCGAGTTTTTCCGCCGCCGAGATATGCGCCTGGTGCGGATGACGTCGGACCACAGCAAGAAGAGGCGTCGCGGCCCGTCGTCGGCTGACCAGCACGGCGTGGCCACCGCCTCATCGTCGTCGTCCTCGTCTTCGCCGCCGTCCGAGGACCTGTGGTGGACTGAGGCGGCCGTCAACGAGGTGACCGCCGAGCACCCGGGCGAGCTGGTCCGCACCGGGTGTCCGTACATGCTGTGCAGCGCCCTGCCCACGCACTGGCGGTCCAACAAGACGCTGCCCGGCGCGTTCAAGGTGGTCATACTGTCCGAGGTGCCGGACGGCACGGCCGTCACGCTCAAGGCCGGCAACGACGAGAACTGTTCGGCTGAGCTGCGCAACTGTTCCGCCCTGGTCAAGAACCAAATCGCCAAGTTCAACGACTTGAGGTTCGTCGGGCGCAGCGGACGAGGTAAAGCGCGCATATACATATTATTATTGTAAGCAACGACGGGTGTGGGGTATGAAATCCCCCCAAGTGATGAAAAATTAACTATTTGGTCAATTTAGTACTATTATATTATTGTATAGCAGTATAGGCGGTTTATACCTAATTATATGCAAATAGATATATTGTCCAAAATTATAATCTATAATATTGTATTGTATTAAATTGTTCAGTGGTTCTAATTTTTATCTTCATAGTCGGTCCACTTACTTATAGCAGATATCTAGAAAAGCAAAAATTAAATTATAAATTTCATACTCCTCATCATGATTTATAACGAATGTGTTTAACTTTCATAGTTTCATAATAAATATTACATGTAATATGTATTAAAATGTATTAAATTCTGAGATGAATGAGTTTTAAAATTATGTGTTAATTGTTTTTTTTTATTCGTCTACCATTACGTTTTGGAGCAAAAAAATCGTATTAATAATCAACATCGAAGGTTTTTTCTAATAGAAAATTTGATCTATAATCAAATTATTTAGTTAGTATAATTGGTACTTAATTAAGACCAACAGTAGTAAATTCCCAGTACCTAGGTACTTGTAGATAACCAAAAATATATAAATCGTTTGGACTTGAAACTATTTTGAATTACGTATATTATTGTTTTCTATACACAATATAGTTTTCAATAAAGTACTTACTATTTAGAAAATAATTTGAATTTAACCACAGAAAAAAATTATTGAACACCATTCTACGTTTCGGCAGTACCTATAGGATATAAGATATGTATCAAACATCCATCACATTGTAATTTTTTTAACAAATATAGGTATTATTTTTAACATTCCAAATTAAAAAAATAGTGTATGCTAAGAATAATGCAAAATATATAATTCAAAATAAAATAATAGTCTATATTATAGAAATATATTATAGGATTATCTACTGATTTGTGTATATTATTGATTATGTTACATTGATTAAAATTTAATAAATCAATTACAGTGACTTATAAATGACGAGTTAGATATACTATTAAAGCTTACTATACAGCAAAGCGAGAGTCCTTGTTTTTTTTAAAAAAAATATTTTATTATGGAGGTATTTGGTCTTTTTTTGTCAGTAGGGGGCACATGGAGCAAATATTCAAGAGTCCCCCGGCATTGTCCTATATACGTTTAGATTATTTTGTAAGCAGGCTTTCCTGTATTTGCATAATGAAGTCTATGCGTTCGTTTAAATGTATTAAGTTTGCTTTTGGACTTTTCAAGTATTCTTTGGTACATAATATAGACTGCGCGTATTTTCGAACACCCAGATTGTATACTATGTTTAAATAAACTGTCCTTAAGGATAATATTATACAAGCTTTTTTTTCTTCAAACCATTTTGGTACCTATCACGCGTACGAGTAGATTTTTAGGTGGAAGTCATACTTAGATCTTTTCAATGCACACAAACTAAATCACTAAATATCTATTCAGCATTACAGTATTACCCAAAAACAGCATTTTATGCTTGCCTCCCATCGAAAATAAAATTGTAAATTTGTTCTAGTAAGGAATGGAAAAGACTGAAAAATTACAAATTATGTAACTACCTAGGTATACGGATACCTAAAAAAGCATTAGTACTAATAAATAATTAACATTTTTGGAAGGGATTATCGTGATTTGGTGTAACTATAAATTATCTACATATCTATTCCCTTATTTGAAAGTTTGGTTAAGTATAGGTATAAATTAGTAATAGTCACACTAAAAAAAAATATTTTGATCGTGAGAAACAGCATCATTAGGTATCTCTAATCTCTATATATTTATAAATACAATTATATTTCCAGTTTTATTAAGCAATCGATGGGTTAAGATAACAGCTGGTTCCCAGTTTTAGTACACTTATACAAGTACTTATAAAGTATTTGAATACCTACTTATACTCTAGTAGTCTAGTGCTTTACAAGACAGATATTTGAGATAACTGATAAGGTATATTGGAACTAAGTCACCGAGTATGTAATATTAGTAATAGTGCTATATGAAGACTAAAAATTAAATAAATACATTTTTAAAATTAAAATATGTCCCCGATTTAACAAAAAGGGTATATTATTATATTACTAGAAAAAAATATCCATGAACTCGGATATTAAAAATGAAACTTATTTTTCTTCATATATTATATGCAACAGTTGTTGATAATGGATAATTGGAAACATTAATTAATATCATGTGTAAGTTTACAATTATTTCTGCAAGAGTTTGTGTAAATCACAGATTTCTATTTTGAACATTAATTTCCAAACAGTTTCATTAAACATAAAATGTCGTAAAAGTATTTATATTTTACATAAATAAATGCGTTTGTGTTG
This sequence comes from Acyrthosiphon pisum, assembly GCF_005508785.2. Classification (NCBI taxonomy): domain Eukaryota; kingdom Metazoa; phylum Arthropoda; class Insecta; order Hemiptera; family Aphididae; genus Acyrthosiphon; species Acyrthosiphon pisum. The sequence goes on along the minus strand of NC_042495.1, from coordinate 12,271,472 downwards.
TCTCCATAACCTGAACATATTGTACGAACACTTAGGATTTATTGGTAATTACTAAATCTCATAGAACATAACAAAACGATAATAATTGTTTATAGGTATATACGAGAAAATTATTATTGGGTATACACGTTCGCATACATATAAAGGTAGAAAAAAAGGCCGAAGATATACTTGTATTATGCTGAAGTGCACTGCAGTGCATGTCGTCTTATATTCTTTTTTTAACTCACTTGGGACATTATATGTGCGGTTTTTGAGATATTATCAGTTTGGGTGTCTCGTTCTATTTATATGTTGTACACACATAATAATATATATTATTATACTGCTGCAGGTAATTAAACTGTGGCCTGAAACTTCGAACCCGATGTTGTTTAACGTCCTTTAAAGGACCGAGACAAAGGACAAAGATCCGTCTTTGTTGTTGTGCTTTTTCGCCGACACATCACTGCGCATGAGAGCTCGCGGCGCTTTCAGACAGTGGGTTAGAGATGTTTTTATTTTTTCTTTGGAAACTATAATATAGGTGCGTTATGATTTTTTTATTTCCTATCAGAAGATGCAAAAACAAAAAAATCAATTTGCAATAACTGTCGCCCTAAATCTCTTTTACTATCATTTATGTACAATTACTCGGTCACATTTCGACACTATATTATAATATTAATTTACGCCGCTCTTTGATGGCTGCACTCGTCTTCCTTTGCCGGACGCGTGCAATTACTTTGACGACAGCAACTGCAGGGGGAAAAGGTGGAAAAAAACTCGCCCATTGATGTATTGCGCGTTTGACAGGATTTTGTGGTTGCAATCTGCTCAGGCCCGTCGCGATTTATATACCGCGCGTGTATTATAATATAATATGTATATGCAATAGTAATAACTAATAAACAGCTATGAAATATGCTATACTGTTATATCTTATATTATCGACGTTTCCATAAAACACGCGTATATTAAATTAAATTTTTTTTGTATAAAAAGTTAATGACCATCTATATCCTCCTTAATAGTTAATAGGTACCTAATTGATGGTTCGTCAGTTTGCAGTGTATACCTGCAGTCTACTGCTAAGAATTACGATTGTAATATTCTATACACACAACACTCAGTAACATAATATATATACACAAATATATGTATACATATGAAAACAAAAGCTCGTTTTGAAATTAAACGCGTATATTATATAGGTATTCAATTATTATTTGATGTTCAAAGCTATTACTTATATTATATTATGTAGTAAGTTATATATAGGTACGCGTATAACATGGTCCTGCTGTTGCAGAATACGCAACAGAAACTGCGGGTAGCACACGAATTATAATTATACCAATATGATTCATCCATTATCCCCCTTGATCCTTGCAATTATTAATTAGTTAAACTGCAGATGACGTGTTCCGGTGTGTAAATCGTCATATCACGTGGTAACAGGGCCTTTCTATATAGTTTCTACTGCTGTAGTGGCACACACGCGCAGATTGCGGATATTTGGGATACAAATATGACTACCAGTAGCTGCACTATATCGTTATAATAGTGACTAATTTACCCAAAGTGTACCCATAACGTTTAATGCTATACTTAATTTTTCGTTAGCGTGTATGCTAGAAATAGATAAGTAGGTAGGTACCTATAATGTTTGGATGTGATTTTTTTACGAATTAAAATTAAAGACCAGTTTTTTTAACTTCAATAAGGGCACCAAAAATTATGTACCAGGTAAAAACACCAAAAACTATAAGAACTTTGAATAATGTTTTATAATACTAAATACTTTATATAGTGCAAAAAAAAAGTAGTTAGGTACTGTTATATAGATTCTGGTTACATCTATATCGTAATAGCCTGCTGTATTATATGTTTTTTTTTAAACTTTTGGTAGATACATAGTAAAAAACTCAAAAAACATTTATTGAATTCACATTAAATAAAATAATTTCTAATCTGGACGGTTTATTATGAAAAGATAATTTTTATGTATTTAATAATTTTCTTGAGCAGAAAAGGGGTTAAGTTAGAAAAGATAAAAATAACTATTGAAAAGAAACTAACGTTAAAAATTCAGCAAGTGTAGTTTTAATAAAGCTCTGCTAGCTACTCACAATTATTTTTCTCGTGTAATGATTATTGATTATTGATTTATCATTCGTTTCAAAATTAAAATAATATAAATAGTAATATATCACTTTTCTATATTCTTTGCCGAAACAAAGCGAGTGCCGATTAGTTTCTTTATACCTATCCTGTCTCTGTATCGGGTCCAGGTTTTTTTCAATTAAAAATGGTTTAAAATAAAAGGGTAACAAAGTTTTTATGCACGTAATTATTATAATACAATATAACATCAAAGTGTGCCTATGTACACTATTCAGTTGTCATAAACGACATAGTTGTAACTAAATGTAAAATTTAAAATCTTCACGTATAGTTTATTATCTAAAGACTAACAAATAATAATCTATAACAACCGATGGTGACAAGAATCGGACTTGATTATTGCTTTTCTGGCGCCGTTTTTACAATTTTTTTTTTTTAACAATATTATACTATATGAATAATCGTGTGTGTCATATACGTAATTTGTCGTGAATGAGTCATAAATATCATGGTCATGTCCCATATAAAATTCAAAGCTGTAAAAAATGAATTATTTGTATTTTTATTATATATCTATATGTACATTGTCAATTTATTATGTCGTATGGTAAATAGTCATATGAAGATTAGGTTTTAAGTAGGCATATACGATGCGGTTCAATTTGAAATGCAAAACTCATTTTCTCTCCTTTTATTTTTAAAGTTTTCCTTACCTCTTGTTACCTGAACTTAATTATAAGGACATATTATTTGACTTAAATATAACAACATAAATTAGATGGATAGGTACTGTATACTATATATAGGTACATTTACAGCTTACAGGCTACAATTTTATGTTTGTGAACATTTGGTATGGTTTTAGCTTTTATTATTAGCAATATAATATTATGAGAAGTGGGATTTTCTTATATATAATATGTGTGAACATCTCCAACTTAAGAAAGTTGGCCGGGTTATCAATGGATATAATATTTTTAGCCTTTGGTAGCCTTTCATAATTTATTTTCTCAACTAACTTTCATGATTTTGAAAATTTGTATCTTGTACACAAATTGTAATAATTTGAACTAAATTTTTTTCATTTTTGTTATTTCGTATCTATGATATCCAATAATATTATATTTAGTAGTAAAATAAGAAAAAAATATCATATATTATCGGTTTTTTTTTAAATATTAAGTTAGAAATTAGTTACCTAGTTAATAAAATAAATAACTCTAAAACTTATAGGATTTTTGAAAATTAATAATTATTTATTAACTTGGCATTGATCAATATATAGAATAAAATATGTTTTTAATGACAGTTTATTTTAAGACAATATGTATTTATTTTTAGGGAAAAGTTTCACGATCACCATTACGGTTTCGACGTGTCCACCTCAAGTAGCGACGTATAATAAAGCAATCAAAGTTACCGTGGACGGACCTCGAGAGCCGCGTTCCAAATCTCGTAAGTATTTTAATATTAAATTATAAAATTCGTTCTAATAATACTTGAGACAAAAATGATTTATCATTTTAAGCTCGAGTGAAGACTCTTGGACCTTGGTAGATACTTAACGACTTTACGCTGTTGTTCATGTTTTAATGTTGCTTTTATTTAAATTGCGGAAATCGAATATTTTACAAGATAACATGTGTTTGTCTGTAATACAATAACATAAAAAAAACTATTATCTGTATAAAGAGTTTTTATACTCTTGCAGTCTTCACTTCCCTCAATTACGTTTAGTTTAATTCCACTAAATTCCATTTATATGTGTGTCTATGTACATTTTATTGGTATCGGTAAATATAACAATAACACCAAAAAGCGTGACTTTGATGTGAATAGGCCCCGGAAAACCATGTGGCAGACCTCTGGGTAGTTTTTACAACTGTGAATAGGCTCAATTATTATCATTATACATATTATTATTTAAACACGCAGACCAATTTGAGTAGCTTTACTATTTGAACGTGGTCGGCGGGTTAACAATAAAATAATGAAATTAAAAAATATATAATAATAATAATAATAATAATAACGTTAATCGATAGGACAAAATATGACAATCAATTAATATTTTTGTGCATGATGTAAATATGATTTGTTTTAGACTATGAGAACCAATATATATTTTTATCAGTTGACGATAACTATTTTTTTTTGCATTTCGGCAAAATATGCTGTACGTTTTCGTATCATTGTACAATATATTATATTTTATCTCGACCGCTAACATCCGTGGGAACCATTAGTGGTAAATTAAAATAAGACTATATATTTTCTAAACTTTTACTAAATGTAGATATCATTTGTCCACATGTGTACTAAAATAGTATACAATTTTATCTGCAAAGAGTTAATGTTATTATTGACCTTAAAAAATATGTATATCGTTATTAATAATTTTAATTTTATTAAATTAAAAGATGAAGATATATAAATGCTTAAACACAATGGTAATTCATAGTTTTTAGAATATTCAGTGTGTTTTAAAACGTTTAAATTGAGAAATGCAATTCATTGAACTGGAGTAGGTAGGTAGGTAGTATGATCGAAACCCATATTATTTCTAATTTGTAGGTATTTCAGTTGTATTTATGATATTGAAACCAAAAAGTGTGGTTATAGTAGAGATATAAACGATTTATTATTACATTTAAAATAGGTACATAAGTCATACAGTAACATATTTTTATATGATCAACTGCAGTTATAAATGTCCATATTTATATTGGAAAATTTGTGCTTTTTGTTTTTCCTGTACACCAAGGTCCTCCTCATCAGTTTCGTGGATTGGGCCTCAGTCAGAGGCCCTTTATGGAAAATGCATCGTTTTCCAATCATTTGCGGGAGTTGGATACATATCGCCGAGTGAAGACCGAAGAATCACCAGTTCTCGAGCAGTCGTATCGATCAACAAACAACCAAGGTAATGCATATGTTTTAATATTGATTTTATTTTGGTTAAAAAAATGCATCAAAAGTACGCCGCTCGTATGTAATACATAAAGTGAACCCGATGACGACCGCACTATATACAGGGCTGACCGCAGCTCTGAGGTACACCGCAGAATTTAAGGAGCTGCCGGTAGCTTTTTTCAAACATGATTAACCATGGTTCTGGTTTACCTAAAAATGTTTAGAAGAACCGTGCACTGTATATTAATGAATGAATCAAAGTAATCAAACGTTAGAATGAATGAAACTGTTTGTCCACAGAAAGAAAAAAAAAGTTTATGTAGGTATTTCAATACCACTTGTTTCTGTACTGATCATATTATTGTAAGGATTTATATTTTTAACTTGACTGAATTGATGATCATCATTATTCATTGATCAGTGATTACATACATCGAACACAAATTATTGAAGTTTTATTAAAACGTTAAGCTTCAACTGTTGAGGTGTAGATACTCTAATAAGAAACATCGCTCAAACATCGCAGAATCATCACTCTCCATCAGCCAAAGAATTTACTTTTCAATTTTAAACAGTTGAATATCTTTGATGGTTTTTTAACCTACTTTTAATTTAAGTTAAATGCAAGGTATAATATTTCAAACCTAATGAGTAGCAATGACAATTTTTCTTAAATGTTTAGCTTAAGTTTTTGCTGCCAAAAATGTATAAAATCGTTTTTTTTATTGAGTGCTTATTGTATCTAGTGAAGATGAGTTTTTGAAAAATGTATGTGATTTGATTTATTTAGGGCAGTTAATCATTATGCATTTTTTTGTAAGGTTTTCTTTGCATATACCTACGGGAACTATGTCACATGGAGGGACAGGTGTACTATTATAATAAGGTATGAGTGAGTTAGATGAGTATTCTCACTCGAATGTAGTATTATACTTATACTATACTTATACCGCTAAAAATTAGCTAGTTAAAATATTAAATAACATAAGTACTTATGAAATGTACAAAATAAAAATTACGAAATTGATTATAGCATTATATAGCAATAGTTTATATTAAAATAGTAGCTCCGATCTATATATACCTACCTAATTATAACATTACATAATTATTAACTATCATATTATTTGGAAATATAATAATATGTTATACATTGGATGATACATTTAACGTAAAACACTTATTATTTCAAAAACTATCAAGGTTTATGGAAATATTTTTTTAGCATAATTAATTTAAGTCGTTAAAAATAACTTATTTTTTATTATTTTTATTGTTATCATTTTTTTTTGAAATATTTAATAACAACATACATTTTAATTTCTTATTACAAAGCAGAATATTAACATAAAAATGTTTTTGGGCTGAGTACAGATATTTTAATTTTTTAACCGATTTGGCGCAACGCTTTGTTTTTCATCACAGAAACGAATAAAATGTAAAAATGACCTATTCTCACTTGGTATTATATACAATGAATGGTTACTATTATTAATACATAATATTTATGATTCATAGATTTTCTTCGAAATGGAAAATATCGAGTAGCGTGATACATTTGTCATTTGGTTAATTTTTAGAGTTCATAGATAAAAATCAAAATTTGGACGTGTAGTTTATGGTTTATAGTGTTTATACATATTTAAAGATTAGATGATCTGAGTGGAGTGGAGCGGTGATGCCTCGCAAAATGTTGATCTAATACTCCACTCGTCTAAACTTTAAATACCTACTATTATGACTAATTAACTACCGGTCCAAAATTTGATTTTGATAGATCGAAATACTCTAAATAATATTCTGCTGCGAAATATGAAATTAAAAATGCATGTTATCATTAAAAAAAGTAAAAACATAAAAGTAATAACGATAAAATTTATTAAAAATATAATTTTTTTCCAAAAATATTGTTTTGTAGACTTAAAATATTATTTATATATAAATCAGTGTATTATCGACTATATATATGAAATATTTTCAAAAAGTATTTTGTTTTAATGTTTTATGGAATAATTATAGTCTGACCATAAATGGATCATACCACATACCTAAATGTTTAAAATAGGTTCCTGCCAACAAAGAACAATAAATTTGTTTAATTAAAAAAAAAAAATTAATAAATATTTTTTTTGTTTATGAAATAAGAATTGGGTAAAATATTTAATTTTTCAGAATACGACTTAAAACTAGCATCACTATATAGGTATATTTAATAAAAAAAAAAAACTGTTGATGAAAAGTTAAACCGTATATTTTTTGAAATATGCTTGAATAGTATACTCTATTTTTTATTCTGTGAGATTATGTCTGTAATAAATCTTAAATTCTTATCACAGCCACTCACGAGGATTCTGATCTGTCCATAAAATATTATTAGGTACGGTTATAACTGTTTGTAACGATTGATTTTCAAATTTTATTTTTTTAACCAATAAGTCTGACACTAGGATAAACGTATTTAGTGGTTTTTAATGTTTTTATGTTATATATTATTATTATTTATTATTTATTATTTATACCGTAATAAAATGTGTGTATGTTTTCGCTCAAAATTAAGTGTATCGACCAAACGATTGCTACCGGTTAAAAAAAATTATCTTTGATAATGCTTGTTAGTTGTCAAAATTTTCTCACGCTTACGTGTTGTATTTTTTTTTTTGTGAGAGGTTATAAATTTGACACTGAAATCTAAGGCCCCTATAGACACCCTATTGAACACCGGAAAATGCGGTTTGACCCAATGGACCTCGTGGTGTTTGGAGTGCGTGTGCGTGTATGTTTATTATTGGTAAAAAAAATAAGTCAATACGAAATATTACACCGTCTGTGACCAAGTTAACGTGCCCACTGTTGTGTGCTCTGTAAAACGATATCAAATACTTATTAAAGATCATAGATACTGTAAACATTGAATAATACGGGGTTTAAAATGATCTTGTACACATATAGATGTAGTTAAAAACAAAACCAACAATGAGTATATAAGTATGTTTAACGGTTATATATAATATCCAACAGGTGATATACCTATGTAAAATAAATCTTGGCATTGCAATATATATACCTATGCATGTACTTATTACGCCGAACGTTAACGAGTTTCGTTCTTTTTTTTATTTTGTATAGGTAACGCCATTAAAATAGAATAAAAAGTGAGATGAAAATATTTAGACCCCGTTAACAATGTTTTCGACTATCGTCTGACAATAATAATTGGTACCTCGACGAATGCCGGATCCTTGGGAATCATATTGTTTCCGTAGGTACATATACATAGTCGTTAAAGTCTCCACTCGGTTATTTGATTATTATTTTTTATTTCCTCGGCGTTATACACAAACAAATACTTACAAAATCGTATATAATATGTACATACAGGGTTGATGGGGTTTCGGTAAAATTCAATAACATTCGTAATCCCCCGGCTCGTCCTCCATAATCATACGTTACTGCAGTATAGACATAAATCATGTGTTGGAAACGGTGATAGAATCGTGACTATGCTACCGATATATATTGTGTTCTCACTATATTGTATACTGATTCAGTTTTTTTATACATGTGAAACCCACGTATACGAGAACAAAACATTGATTATAATATTTTATTATTGACGTATATAAAAATATATTTATTTAAAATCGCATGCGGTGTTTCAATCTGAAATATCCGCAATAATAGTTCGTACAAATTTCATACTACACACACTATAATATAATAATATTAAGGGCTATTATGATTGAATAGTTAGTAACTGTTGTAGTGAGGAAAGAAATGAAAGCTGGGTTAGCAAAATTATTATTATTTTTTTTTTTTATCACGTGGATGAATTTCCATATTGTTCAACTGCATAGAATGAAATAAACCGTGAAAAGTGGTTAAGTCTACGTGTTGCCGTTCTACCTGGGTAATTATTTGTAAACTTCAATTGTGCAACTTGTCGAAAATGTCGCTGACAAGTGCATTACAATGTATATTATGTTTGTTGTATATATATTTTTTGACAATACGTAAATTATCATTCTCGGTCAACAATTGTATCATTATTTTTGTTTAAATGTGTTTTTGTAAACTGCATATTATAATTAATCAATAATATCTTAGCCCTTAGGTTAATATATAGATACCTACCGGCTACCTATATAGTATATATAAATACGCTACATTTTAATATTGTTAATTTTATGTTATATTATCATCTTTCAACCATCGTTAATACATGGGTTGAAATTAATATTATTTGTTATAAAAAAGAAAATGCGTAGAATTAATTTACTCAAAATAAAAAGAATCTGTTCTTCATGAAACCGATAGGGTATCTACACTAAATCTCGTTAATTCTATTTCACAGTCATCTTCAGTTTAAATATTAAAATATTGAAATTAAATTTATACGACAACCAAAATATGGAATTTAAATGTATTATATCGAATTTAACATTGTATTTTACGCTATTATAATTATTATGTTGGGTAGGTATTAAAATGAGTATTTGCGCAGTATAATAAAATTGCAATGACACGTAAACATAATATTCCATATAATATATTCATGGACGCATTTATAATAATATATTCCTACTGAACTCGTAATGTTTCATATAATTTTGGGCAATACTAAAAAAAAAAAAAATGAAAATCTTGTACATGTTCAGTAGCCATACCTATATTATTATTATCATCATTATGAATTTGCCGTGCAAATATAATAGTCATTCGCGCAATCGTTTGCGGTCGGTTTCTCTAATCCATATAATATATCGAATTCACATTATCATCACAGCAGTGGCGCGGTAAAATACAAAATAAAAACGTGTGTGCGTTCCGATATCAAACTATCAATGTTTATAATATAGTCTATAAGAACTCGTGTTTTTTTTGCTAAAACTTTGTAGAGTTTATTACAACGGTAAAAACCACAAGGTCGTCGCGCAGTATGTGTATAAAGACAAAAAAATCTAATAATTTATAGATATTTTTTGTTCATTTCATTATAGCACTAGCTCCGAGAGTGAAAGTATACATATACATACTTTTTGATAAAACATTTATTTTCAATTAACCTTCTCAAGTTCCCGATTCCGATGTGTAGCGACTCACCGGGATTTCTTCGTTTTTGCACAACACTTTTAAACTACTACACGCGTACCTATACAACAATATTGTTACGTAAATCTGTGTACCTTCGTATATGTCACATTGTCACACGACGCGTAAAACATAATATCTAATGATATTATGACTGTCGAATATTGAACATTATCTGTAAATTGTGGTTCTCAAACCTAAAAAAAATTAACACTAATGAATTAGTTTCCGATATTTTATGCGACGGACGTTCAAATTGGTTACCACTAGGATTTTTTTAGATATATTATAATATTTTTTTTTTAATATATAATATTAATCACAATCTCATATACAATTTATGTCGTTCACACTTACAATGCACTTTTTTTTTAAAATAAACTTACTAATATACCCGGGAACAACGGGAATCAATCACATGATTGCAACAACACGTATCTCAAGCTTTACACACCCTATAATAATAATATTATATTACGTACATTATTATGTAGGTTTCTATAATATACCTACTGATAGATGGTGCTAGGTATTATATAAATATATTTTAAAGATTTCTTACAGCAATCAGCAATTAATTAATTTTTAAATAATATTGTTATTTAACACAAATTAAGTATATAATATGTAGTATGTAATGTGTATTTTTCGTAATCATTTATTGATCGTCACATTAGTTTTGAACCTATTATGTCAGTGCATTAAAATGTTGTAATTATTGTTGGTGGTATATATAATAATAGGTATAGTGTACGTCATTCTACTTGCATCCCGAAATGTATGTGCAAAATGCACGAGATTTGTCTGATTTTCACTGACTTTCGATCGGATCCAGCGACAAGGCTCGACGGTTAGTCGTCGTAATACTTCGTTTTGGATATTATATACTCATACTATATAGGCATATAGCAATGTATATTCCTATACCTCCTACAGAGTATATAGTACGCAGTGCAGCTGTGGCTAGGCAGTGTTCGTACCACGGACCGATACTATTCTACTTACGACAACGTGTACATAAAATACAATATAAATATACCTATTATAATGAAATACGATACCAGCTGCAGTATTATATTTATATATAATATGCACATTATATACCTATCTATATATAATATATTATATACATACAATAACGCACTGCAGCAATGAGCTCGATAAATTGCAGCGTGCAGCGCACACGTGTCCGCGTGTACCTATACAATAATACTATACATTTTACTACCTATATACTTTGTATTTTTTTTACGAAATCATAAATCGTTTTCCTCGAAACGTATAATTCGTCCGTATTACCTCTATATATATATATATATATATATACACACGATACACAATATTATATAAATGTGATATTCGGTCGTGAAGTCGTGAAGCAATCAACGGCGCGGAGAGGAGTCATTGCGCCTTATAATACCGGCGCGCCGTGTACAGGTACCTAGGTATATATAACCTACCAATATATATATACCATATCTATCCGTCTGCCCCGCGTCCGAATATAATGCGCGTACACGCCGATCCGTCGTGTATATAATGATAATATTATATTATATTCAAATAACAGACGCGTGATTATGTGTAGCGATAATTTGTGATCTCGTATATCATATATACAAATGACTCGGACGATGGTCCATCGGGATTCGTGTGTGATTGCCGGTTTCGACGATGGTAGTCTAATAAGATCCGGCGGGCACGTCTTCGCTGCAGCATCGCATGATACCTGGTGCGTACCTGAAGTATAAATATGTATATTGTATCTGTATATATACTCGCCTAAGTATATATCGCATATGTATATGTGTGTGTGTATACCTTCGACGAGTTGCCCCCCCCCTCTCTCTCTCTCTCTCTCTCTCTCTCCGATTTGTTTTTGTTTCTCCTGCTCGCACACTGCACCAGCAGCAGCAGCAGCAGCAGTGTGCTGGGTGTATTATTATTATTCGATGTTGTTTTTTTTCCTTCGTCTTCTAATTTTGCTCCGTGATTTCTTGGTGTCTTGCTTCTATGGATCTCGGCGGACCGTGAACGCGTTATGGATTCCCCACCCCCTTCCCGCCTCCCTAACCGTTCGTTTACGGATCAACGGTTATCAGAAACAAAACGCGTCTTTTTTTTTTCAATTCGTTCGTTCGGTTTTTTTCATTTCCAATGTCGATTCGACTTCCACCGACCGGCTGTATAAAGTAGGCACTTCCGGCAATGCGTCTCGTCGTAGTCTGTAAACTGTACACATTATTATTATAATAATATATTATATACACCGGCTACGGTGAACTGCAGCCAGCAGGGTGTTCGCGCGTTCCAAATCTCCACCGTCCGTGTAAATCATATTGTAATATATATATTTATATATAAAGGTACCTTATCTAAATCTATTCTGACGCGCACACCGTCGCCGTCGCCGTGGTTATGGTAATTGGTAACGATATTATATTCTAGTATACAGAATGTGTCCTCTATTCATATGTTTTGACGATTGTTGTAGGTATATACTATATTAAATATTCAAATACCTACCTATTTATAAATTCTACATATGTTAAAACATCGATTCAAATTCGAAGTCATAGCTTATAAGGACTAAAAGTTTGAATTGGAAGTAACGTCTTGTACGGTAACCATCAAACCAAATATGTCGATATTCCGTTAATTACCTGACTGTAAGTCTAAATTGTATTTTTAAAAATAAAATGTCAGCCAGTTAAAATAAATATTCTGTATATACTTATAAGATAACTTTAGGTTAAGACATTCTTAATCTTGAATATGGTTTTTTTTGTTTGCTGGTTGAGTTTATATTAGTTATTAAAATAAAAGGTGGGAAAGTGGGGAACTGAAATGGATGGTGTTAAATTTGAATTCAATGATATAATATAATTGTGTAAGAAAAACGATTCTGAGCAGATGGTCAGTCAGCCTATGATATTACTATAAGTATATTTGATGATATTATTGTAAATAAAGTAATTTATATATAACCTATTTACGTGGAACCTTGTTTTAAATGTTCTAATGCCTAATCTTTAGCTATAAGAGTTGAACATTTTAGGTATACATTTTTAACTACAAAATAATTATTAAATTTTAAATTTGATACATTTTGTCAAAAATTTAGCTTTAAATGCTTATAAAAGAAAATTGTGAATATGTATTTTTAATATATTTGAACTACTATTGCCAATAAATCAGGTGCCTTGTATTAAATTATCATTCTTTTTGGCCCATCAAATAAAATATTATTGATATATTTTATGGATTTATAATTTTTGTTTTTCTTGGCACTCTTGAACACTAATGAGAATATGGGATTTTGACCTCCCCAATGAACCAACTATTATATATAGATTCACATTTCCATCGAACAAAATAATGAAGTTGATAATCGAAGGTTTTTTTCGACTACTTATCGTAAAGGTACTTACACAGAAATAAAAAAAAAATACTAAATTTAAATTTAAAAAACACATCATTGTAAAATCAATATATTCATCGATCCGCTCAAAATTTAAAAAACCTTGCAGATTAAAAAAAATTGAAAATTGCAAGTATGATGTCAATATCAACAAACTATTATGGTAATTCCATTAAAATCGTGAATCATAATTTAAATATATAATATAAATATAAGAACCTTTCTGAAGTACCTTATATTGGTAATAGGTATACAGGTGGGGTACATGCGCAGAGCCTAATTAATTGATTTCATTAACGATAAACATAGGTATACTTTTTTTTTTTTTTTTTTTTTATTTATTTAAAGTAATCTACAATCTATACATTTCTTAGTATAATAAGTAGGTTTGATAGGTGACAAGTAAGAGTGATGTGAATAATAAGATTAGGGAAGATACCCAGTGGTAACACCCTGAAAGGTATACTTATATTAGAATTATTATAAGTTATAACGTTATGTTATATGTACTTTATAGGTATTATTATAACATGAACATATTATTTTTGCTGTGGTGGAAGGTTGAGATATAATGTGAGGATTAATTTATTATTATAATCTTTAATAACAAAACAATTTATAAATGATTTAATAATATATAAACAATATCACACTGTTACTACATTGTATTGGTAATATATTTTTAGTATTATTTTGAGTTAGATTCAACATAATGTATAGTTTAAAATACTTTAAATAGTTAGGTAGGTACTTACAGAATAAAAAAAAAATACATCAAAATAACTATTAACTACACTACAAATATGTAATATGACAAGTATTTCATCATTAGTTACTTTTTTTTCTTATGTAGTTCAATCAAAACAAAATATTTTCATAATCTGAAATGACTAAATGTTATGTTAACTTTTTTTTAAAGTTGATTTATGGATTCGGAAATCGGAATTCCTATTAAATATTCATTTAGGTATGGTTTTAAAGAATAGGTTGGAGGCGGATGTGTATCGTATGATTACAAATACGGTGGGACACTGTATACTTAATAGCCTATCAAATATATTACTATATTAGTTACATAATTAGTCAATATTTTTATTTTTCATTTGCATATAAATATTACATAATATTACCTCATTAATTAGGACTATTCGTTTTAACCTATTACGTGGATAATGAAAATAACGAGTTACGAAATAAAAAATGTTTTACAAAAGTATAAGTACCTAGGTACTTACCACCTACTTTAAACGAATCAATTGGATAAACGTTTTTCTTTCAACCCAGCCGAAGTTTATAATTCGCTTTGTCCAGTATATATACGGAAAAGATAATAATATTATTCCGTTATCAATGCTTCGAACACATCATAATATTAATACACTACACCCATTGCTTTGTCTCTATCTAGCCAACGCATACCATACCAAATTGTACGTTCTGAATAATCTATTTAACTCAGATACGTTATAAGAACCAATTGACCTATTATGAAGTTTAGGAGTAAGAGTACCTATTATCTAATAAACCTCATACGTTTTCATATTTTATTTTTTAAGAAAGTTACGAGTATATTAAAAATTGTAAATTATTAGTGCATTTTAAAATACTCTGAGCTTGTTTTAAAATTAAAAAAAAACCTATGAGGTTCACTAGATAATATTCTTAGTTCTAAATTTTATTATAGATCAATTCACTCCAATATTAATCATAAAAGAGTTGAACGGATTATTCAGAACGTATACCATTTGCCATGTTACAAGTTTATAAGACGTGGAGACAGTGCAGGCGGGTGTATAGCGTCTTCTTAAGATAAATATTTTATAGGCAGGTATGATTGTTATGGTTTATTATCCGCTTGGTAATTTAATGAGTGGTAAAATATAAGAACATTGATTTACGTACGATATAAACCGATTAAAAACTTTCCGGAATTTTCGTATATATAAATGAAAACACGCAGCGTTTCCGTACAAATAGTACACGCAATATCAGCTGCAGGATCTGTATAATATATAATTAAATAACAATTAATTGTTGCGCGCGCGAGTGTGTCTTTGACAAAAAGTTGACGTATCTTATACATATACGACAACTCATCCGCGGCGGAGGGTTGTTTATATATAGGGGATGAGTATATATAATATGTTATAGCCGGGTGTGGGCTGCCGGGCTAGGACGCTGATGCTTTTCCACCGATTTAATAACGTTTTCCGACGTACAACAATACTTAACCCTCAGCTCGCACGCCCCCGGAAATAATAATAATTTTCTCTGGAATGCGTATTATACACCGTACATATATGGGCTGTGTCGTCGTACATTCGCAGCTAATAAACAATATCAGCTATACGCTACCAAAACACAGCGGGCCAAACGTCTTATACGTATTTAAGTCTTGCGCCATATACATATATTATTACAGTAAAATTCATAATGTTTGATGATAAAAATGTGTAGCATTAGGTATACGTCTTATATTTGAGCTATATAATATAATAATACAAAACTCTATTTTTAAAATTAATTTTATTTTAAACATATTTTATTATCAACAGTTTATCGAGTTAAATAACTGTATTTAAATATTTAAATATTCCAAAAAAAATTAAAAAGAATAACTGAGTTCATTAAACATTTTTTTTTATACATTATGCAACTATAAGACTTTATCGGATGGAACTACTTTTACTTTTAAGCGTAATCCGTCACCCTTACCATCCCGCCATACAACAAAGACCCCTCTAAAGACGTTAGGATTATGCAATCTTGTCATTTTTTTGTTCATTCTCAAATTTGATCTCCAAGATTTTTTTATCCAAAAAACGAAAAACAAGAAAAAAATTTTAAAGTATACACATTTTATAGTAATTATTATTAATAGCCGTCGTAAGGTATATTGTTATTATTATGATTGTCGCTTAAGTCTCCAAGCTATAATATAACGTAACTGCAGTCAGTGGTGTCATTGCACCGTGACCGTGGTATTCCTATAAAGGGTATCGACTGACGGACAAAAATAAGAATAAATTACAGTGATATTCTATATTCTAATGGACTGTTAGCAATTTAGATTCATTACCATCAAGCATCAATATTATATAGGTATATATATATATATACCTATATAACGTGCACAGAAACGACGTTTAAATGTTTCATTGATACGGTGTCTTATGAACTCCCGACAGGTTATTATTAAAATAAATGTCTAGAATTTCCTCGTTTCATTTAACGACAATAAAATTGTCGAGTAAAATCGATATGCAATGCAACTGATGATGATACGGTATAAAAATATACCTAGGTATAATCCAATTAAAATAATAATCATCCAAAATAACGCCAATAGAACGGTGTCAGCAATAATTCAGCTAGTCAGCTCTGCTATCATCGTACAGTGACAATATATATTTATCTCTTACGAGTATAGATTTTATATTATGTACCTACAGTAATGCAATTTTATTTTGTGTAAAATCGTAATTTTTTTATTCCCATCGCTTCATTTGAATATCGTCGCTATTCATATTTCAGGCACTACAGTTTTTTAAATAAAATATTTTATTGAAAATTTAAAAAAAAATCCAACCGTAAATACTGTGTGTGATATATTATAATAATTATTGTAACATCTACGCCCACAACACCACTCTTCATCTCTGAACCTAAAATAAATGTGAATGTGACACCATGACACTATTCATATGCATGTTCATACAATATAAATTGTATGTAAAATTATGAATGCCAATTAGCATCAGTGCTGTGTGTTTTTGTTTTTTTTATATTTTATTGTTATTTTATGTTGTGACACTGTGTGATAGTGATGACTACATTTCAACATGACATTTGTATATTTAAATAGGTAACGTTTTAAATTTTAATAGAAGTCAGGATTTCCTATTGTGTTTTATTTTTAAATTAATACGCTCGTCGACACAAATTAGAATTTGAGAATTTATTGAAAATGGGCAGTTCAATAGCAATTTTATTATTATTCAAATGATTAAATAATTTGAAAAAAAAAAATAACTGTTCTCTAAATAGTAATTAATAACTAGTCGTTTTGTTACAATACACCAAACACTTATAGGCATATGGTAGATATACGTGTTAATTACTAATTAGAGTGTTAGACATTTAGACCATTTAGTTTGTAAGTTTATACTGGAATACAATACCACATTTTAACAATTAATACTATTTAATATTACCACTAGAGTGACTTTTCACTACATTGAGTATTTATGTAAATCTTCTACGATGGATTTATAGTTAAATTACCCAGACCACAAACAATTTCCGTTATTGAGTATTTGAGTGATATTATCGTTATATGAGAATAGTGTAAAACTATCTATACATTTTTATTTTTTATTTTTTTGTGTACAACTGCTTACCTATAAATTATATTAATTGTATATTATAATACTGCAAACCTGTTTGAAATATCATGCATATTACACTATTACTAAGAAATAGTATAATTACATTTTTACAGCAGTTTATGCTGCGTATCTTAAGCTTTTTTTCTTTTGAATGATATTAATTTAACACATACACATATTTTAATATTACCTATATAATTTATTTCTTCCCGTGCGTAAGTATTCAAACTCCTCCAAATCGGCTACACCAATTTTGATGAAATTTTTTGTGTGATCGAGTGGTTTAGATAGGCCCAACCCGGGGAGATTCTCAAACAAGGATTTTGATATTTACAATGGACATTTTTGTTTATAAATGGTTGTTATTGGTTATAGTCTATAGGAGAAATAATTAGTTGAAATTAGTTTTTATTTATTATTGGTTATTTAGGCAGATTAGGTAGATACAAGCATGCATCAAATTTTCGTATATTGCCTACCGGGGTGACTGAGTGGCACCAAAAGAGAGTTGAACAATCACAATTTTTTTAAGAGTTGTAATTTTTTACGGGAATCAATAAGTATTTGGGATCTGCTAGTATATATATATATATATATAAGTAGTATATTATCGACAATATATATAGGATATGTACGCATAAACATTTTGAAAAGAGATAGGGACTCCTCGTCCCCTTAGTGTCTCGATTCATCAATCCCTCAATTCAATTACCTACTACCTAATAGTATGAGTAGTACCTATATAATATAATACAGTAGGCAGTATAGTATCACTGTTATATCCTGCTATTATATCTTAACCAAAATAGTAATACGATTGCAATACGATTATAGCTTGGTATATTATACATAGTAAGTACCTACAGGGGTGGATAATTTGCCGTCATTATGCCATAGAAAAATTTGCCATCCTTGACCAGGGTGCAAATTGTTAAATCTACCTAGGAATGCAATTTTGCTCCGTGTAAAAAATGTGCCACCCTCCAAAAATGTTTCGTACTATGCGACTGCACAGATCGCAGTGCTTTAAATCCACCCCCGAGTACCTATACAGCAAGTTTCTTGGAATTTTCTCGCCGTTGGTCTGTCACTGCAGGACGCTCATCCGTTTCGCATATACTGCAAATATACAATATATGAACATATACGCGCGTTTAGTACTGTTGCATATCATTACTAAATTTAATATAATCGTACAACCTATTATTACATGACATACGATTATACGAACTGCGCTCCACATAGCACGTCTCCATCATAATATTATGATATCGTATCGTCGCGTATGGTGTCATCAAGCATTTCGAAAACTGCTATAATATAATATCGAGAAAATTAAAGGGCGTTCGAACGGTGACCAGTTTGTGTGACGCGTGCAGTCACATCGTATGATATATAATATATATATATATATATATATATGGTGGCCGGACGCCTAAGGGTTGTCGGGGTATATATTATGTGTAGGTATATATATACAATGTCCTGGATCACACAGTTTTGATATATATATATATATATGATATATGGTACCCGGAGCAGTATTAATTAATAACGTTGTCAGAGACACACATACTCCTTTCGGTGGCGGACGGCGGTTGGGGGTGGTTGGCGCAGTATCGCTACGCAGCGGCGGCGGCGGCGGCCTCGGGGGTGGGAATTATTGCGAGAATCGGTCGCCGCGCGTATCACATGGTCGCGCGCAACCTGTGACAATCGCCCGCCGCCGCCGTGAATGTAACGTCATGTGTGCGTGCGTGTGCGGCTCCTGACGTTTCGACGGCGGCGTCGCGTAAATTAACACCACTGTCAACAACCGAAACTTATTAATAACTTTTCGATTTGCCCGGTCCGCCCGCCGGATTAATAGGGGGCGCGGCGTCCCCCGAAGTGTCAAAAGGGCGCGCGTTTTCGAAACTTTGGATTTTCACCGTAATAACAATATTTTAATATTAATAGTACCTACCTATAGTATAATATTATGTTCCTACCGTTTTTTACGTCGTATATAAAACTTTCATCGGGACCGTGAAATATAATCGTATCAATTATAATACACGAGGAGCGAATATTTGTATATTTTATAAATAGGTATACGCATGTGTATACCTACAACCCACGCAAGATTTGTATTTTATACACCTACCTACGCGTTTTCATTTAAGTGGGTTATGTGAAATAACCTACCTGGTATACACACTACACGATGGTACACGGTATACGCTGTTACACATTTAGTCATTTATATAAACAGCATTCTACTCTGGCGTTTAAAAACTGAAAAAATCGATGTTTTTGAAATGAAATATCACCCACATGATAATTTGACGAAATGTACACTAAAAGAAACCACTATCCACCCCTTTACCATTTTTTCTTAATACGGTCCCGATGTTACGCATAGTACTTATAAGAACTTGCGACGTGTTGTGCTTATAACTATAACTGTATATTTAATTTCTTTAGATCCTTGCTGTATTATTAAATATTAACTCCAAAGTGATATCAAAAAATTGCTACCTATACAATTTTCGTCTCCGTTTTTGGAATTTGCTGTGTTGTAATTTGTAAGCATAACACCAGTTTAATCCAAGGGGATGGGAACATCTTGATGCATCCTATAATTAATTACTAGAAATAATAGAACATCACCATCTTGCAACCCGAACACGTGTTAACTGAAAAATAATATTATAAAAACTAATTTTGCTATAGGTACTTATCCCAAATATATAGTTTTTAGTAATTATTGTTAGGTACTGATACGGAATCGGTCGTGTTATACAACTCACATTAAACGACATAATACTTTTTTTTATGAAGTCTTACTATTTAAATATAATTTACTT
Source organism: Acyrthosiphon pisum (assembly GCF_005508785.2). Classification (NCBI taxonomy): domain Eukaryota; kingdom Metazoa; phylum Arthropoda; class Insecta; order Hemiptera; family Aphididae; genus Acyrthosiphon; species Acyrthosiphon pisum. Next base: position 12,250,707 of record NC_042495.1, on the reverse strand, counting down.
TCAGTCAATATACTATAATGTATATACGAAATACTTAGATATGTCCTATATATAATTTTACTAAAAAGTTTTACACCTATGTATTTTGATAGGATAAGTTACTATTACTGTCATTTAGAAAGTTATGGTTTGCTTGTTGTTCAGAGTTCATTAATTTTTGTTAGATGCTTGGGTATGGTAAGACGTATAAATAACTATACATTATACTCGTATATTACAATATTATGTTTTTAGTGTTTTTACACTTTCACGTTATTAGTACTACACCATTGTAAATATATACCATTATGGGCATAATAAAAGCACGGAATTAGTATGTAACATTTTTAAATTAATTATACCTATGTCCTATACTTATTACCTCGTTAAAAACGATTTTTAAACAGCACAAGTTAAAACCTATATGCAATTAATATTATTGCATGTATTAAAATAAATATTTGTCGTTCTGTGAAAATAAAGTTACCTATATGAAAACATAACAATTTACTGAAAATTGCAATCGTGCGTATCGTTTAAATATATTTACAATATTATTTATACATTTAAAGTAGAAAAACTGGGAAACTCATAACTGTGCTGTCAAGTAAAATTAATTTAACATAATATGGGCTACACGCGATCCGCGGACCCAAGATGCTATAAAATATGATTATTTGAAGTTTCACGGGTAATAAATAAAAAGAATGCCAACGGCACGTAGTGTTCCCAAGCGGTCACCCATCCAAGTACTAACTACGCCCGACGTTGCTTAACTTCAGTGATCGGACGAGAACTGGTGTATTCAACGTGGTATGGTCGTTGGCGATAGACTAGAGGGTATAAACTATTATTAAACAAAAAATAAGATAATATTATCTATTAGTTTAAATTTCTATTTTATTGTTTTAATTTTATTCGCATATTTTTATTCATTTCTAATTTCTACACTTGTGATCATCATTTAAATAATTTAAATATTTCCACCTAATGTCTAGATTATGCCAACGAACCGTTTTTAACCAGAGACGTATTTAGAGTTTTGACGCCCCAGGTAAAATGTTATTGCCGCCTCTACATACACCCCCCCCCCCCGCAAATCAAAAAAAAAATGTGAATACTTATTAAAAAAAAAATTTATTGACAATCTGACCATGCATTTTATACAAATAACACAATTTATAACATTATTATAATTTACGCCTAGACTTTTTCTCACTGAAATCTTGTATAATTTCATCATATTGTATATGAGTTGTTATATCTGACTCTATATGAAGAATCGCCAAGTTATTGAGTCGATCATCTGTCATCCTAGACCTTAGATATGTTTTGACTCTTTTTAGAGCACTAAACGATCTTTCCGATGAAAGTATAAAATAAAAGTACTTCATACTTTCACATAAAAGTGTGAAAGTATGAAGTATGAAAGGCCGTCGAGCAACCATAGGATCTTTACCCGTGCTTATTAGTTATTACTTAGCGATTTATAGATAGAAGTTAATAAAATATCTATGGATTTTACGCGGTCAACTACTTTTGATAATATTATCATGAAAAATAAAAATCGCAGTGTAGCCACTATCCAAAATCTAAATTAATTTTTTTTTTTGGATTGACGAATGAAAATGGATGATGGATTATAATTACGAAAAAATGCTGCCGCCCCTTAATTCCAAAAAAAATTGCCACCCGGGGCGTTGGTACCCACTCACCCCCCCCCCCCTAAATACGTCCCTGTTTTTCAAAGTACCTTAGAATTGTATAATAAGATAGTGGTGAAAACTGTAAATTGATCAAAATGTATAAATATTTTGAAGATTTCATTGTCTGTAGAAAATATAAGAATTCTTACCTACCTACGTAATAGTGAAAAATTGCAGGTTCTTACAATATAAATATATTAATATTATGTAGTATGAATTAAAGTTAAAATATTATAATGATAGATTTGTTATTTTTCGTTAAAATATACAATTTCGTCCAATTTTTAACTACAGATATATATAAAAAAATTAATTGTATAGATATTATTGATATTTTTCGATTTCTGTAAGAACGATCTTATCATTTAGGTACCTATGAGAAACTTTATATTATATTTTCAAGTCTTAACTACTAAACATTCAATTTTCAACTACAAACTAATTTACATATCAGTAAACATTATTTTAAATTTGTTCGTACGTTATCGTTATGTAACAGCTTTTATAGTTATGTCGCGGAAAATTCGTTATTTTATGTAGAGGTACAATATTGTGTATATTATATAATCCGGAATAGGACACACGAAACAAGTTTGACCGCAGTTAATTACATTTTGTTAAAAATACGCGTTTGTATCTCATATTACTTAACGTTTTAATTTTAATTATAATTGTTTATTTATATCATTATCATAGTTCTCACTGCTAAACGGAATATCTGGACGTTTATATTTTTTAATTCACATTTTATTGTACAATAACTACCAGATACCATTATATATTATTATATATCAATATCACAAAAAAATTATTTGTTCGTTGAAAGTCGCACGGTTATTTGTCATTAAACTGCAATGCAACTTCTTTAGCACATTATAGCACACATATTTATAGTGTATAGTATTGTATATTTGTATTTGTATAATATTGTAATAAATATTTTATTGTAACTCTGGTTTAATACTAATACATATCGTTTTCTTCCCCTTACTCCTACAAAAACTGTTATACACACGCATATTATATATAGGTATTCATTTAATATTTATAAAAAATTAACTTTTGAACTTTTCATTACCTAGTTCATGTAGGTACATGAGTCTACACAAATTAATAGTATTTTTTATACTCAGTTAAGTTAAATTAATTATTTTGTTTAAAAATTAGTAAATACGGTTAATACGTTTAAACGTTTTGAATAATTAAGTAGGTACATCAATCATCAATGAAGTTAACTATAGAAAAAATTTAATTTAATATTAGCTAGGTTGGGTTCCATAACTGGTTGGCGGCTTCCCTCCTTATATAATTCACAGTTAAAATGTATATAAATCACAATATTTACTTATTGACTATTGTACAATTCCAACACAGGTCACAGTGTTTACTTTTTTGGTAATAAAAATACAGAATTAACTCGAAAAAATAAGCATTACGCAGCCAGGCGCAGGGGCAATTAACAGACCAAATTTATGTCAATTCTATAAAGGCTCAATAAACTCATTATTCAATCAACTTGCATGACATCTATTAACTTATATAAATTCGTTGATGGCCCCCGGCATAGTTTATATGTATGAAAAATGTTTTCATCCATAGTATAATGTGAAAATATACTGTTAAATGTGTCGTTTTCGATGATATATTATATAGGCGTAGTGTAAGTGGCGCTCAGACTTAGTATTTATTCCTAATAGTATAGTAATATGAAAGTAAAAGAATAAGGGTTGTCGCGTTTCCGATATTTTTTTCGCCGGGATCGAACAACTACGGCGCACAGAATAATATAGATCAGTCATCAGTGGTGGATGATTAAACTTATATGTATATATGTGTATGTATATTATTGTTATTATTATTATGTTTGCCGTCGCCGCGTTTTCCCGCGTGTTCACCGGCAGAACGATCACGTTCCGTCTAGAAAGTGGCCCTTTACATTGCGGTTGGGCGCCCATCAACCGTAACGGACCAATCGACTGCTTCCAATATTATTATTATTATATTATCACACTAGGTGTATCAAAACGCATACGATTATATAGTATATACGTGTATATAGGTACGGGTAGAGTAGCTGCTGGTAGTAAGACTACCTCACCTATATAATATGTATAATGCATAGTAGGTATATACTATATATATATATATATGTACGTACGTACAATAATTTATACTGTAGGTATAATGATAATAATTTTTATTATTGTATTTCTTTTCTGTTGGAATAATAATGCGCACCAGAAATGATATATACACGTCTGTCGACCGGAAATCGATTGTATATTATATACACGCCTTGTGCGTATGTAGTGTTATAATACATATGATACATGCGCATATATTATATCTATCGTATAATAGTGAATACACCTATATGGCTATTGCTGTACCTCCCGTAATTCCATATGGCTATATAATAATTGTATGAGCAGACATTGCACCTAGAATTCAGTGCCAATGCTGCTAGTTTTTGCGAGGCCCTGGGCGAAACGGATTCATCGAGGACAAAATCCAATAATATTATAATCATGAAAGTATGTGTATAGGTACTCCAAATCTTTTACACCACGACTTCGGCAAACCAGAAAAATGGCGTTTTGTTAAAGACCTTAACTTGGAGAAACTGCAGGGTCTCGCGTTGGCCGCTGAAGATAGGTACCTACTGCTTATTAAAACCGTGGACATTAAACCCTATAAGAGTCAAGCATTTGCAATATGCACCAACGTCATTTTGGCTCTTTGTCAACTTCACGCCCGTCGCCCGATGTGAATATCTAGTTCATAGTGCTTATAACGATAATTAACTATAAGTATTTGGTCAATAACGTTAATCACGTGAATATATTTATTTACCGTTTTACGTAATTTACCGTAACATATCCACATAGATAATATACGTACCCATATGGTTTGTGATTTATACTATATTATATAATAATATTACATTGGATTGGCATACCTACCTGTATTTGATGGATATACATATTATAATATTATTACATTGAGGTCAATATGAGGGTCCTTCAGTCCTTCGTCACGCGAAAACCCCGCAGCACGTAAAACGGATGAATGGGTGACGTAAAAAAAAATTAAAAATTAAAACCAGTTTTACTATTTTGTGTTTGAGTCATCCCGGCGCTGACGACTATATTACACACAATAATGATATTATTATCATCATCATCATCGTCGTGTATACATTTACACGCATATGCGGACGTTACGCAACCCGATGTAGGTGTGTAGTAGGTACATGTGTATTTACTATACACAGACACTACGCACACTTGGTCCACGCCAGTCACTCGCGTCCGCGCCAGTCTCCGACGACCACCGTCGTCGCGTTTAATGCCCTCCCCATCCCCTCTCCGCCCTTATCCACCATAACTTCCAGCGCGTTGGAGATACGTACGGATTAATTAACGCGATGGAATATTATTTGATATTATATTATAATACGGTGGAAAAAAAAACAACCATATTATATATAATATATTTATATTATGGCCCGACAGAGACGGAGGGAGACAGACACGCGTGGAATATGAGAACGGTTCACACATATTATTATTATAAAGGTATATTATATACGCTGTGTAATGTGTATAATATGTACGCCAACTGGATAATATTTATGAATAATGAAAATTTACGTATGGTGAACTGCAAGTAGGCTACTACTCAGGTAATCGTTGTAAATTGCAGTGTGTGTGTATGCATTGAAGAGGTGAGGTGATGTTTACGAAATCCCAACGAATTTCCGATGACTTTCTATACACATATTACATGTGTAGGATATAGGTGCACGACAATTTTTGCGGCGCGCGCGGTGTATATAATACCTAGGCACCTAGCGAACGACATGTGTGTATATAGTATTTTTTTTGTTTAAAAACTTTTTCATTCAAGGCTCGACTCGGTTAAAACCCATTGAATCGAAGAAAATATAATGAAACGACAGTCTCTTTTTAAACCCGTCCAACGAAATAATGAATGGTAGTATACCCGCGTGCGCATGTACACACGTTTGTGATATTATTATGTACACTTATAATTTATTTATCTTATATTAGTTATATTGACCAACCGCTCGTGTGTCGTTCCGGAACTCTGGTCAAACAAATTTGTTTTTCCATTTTTTTTATTTTAATATTAAATATATTATAATTTACGTAATATGTAAAAATGGTTTCATATGATTGTACTGAACGTGATTAACTATTGACGTCTGAATTAATAAAATAAAATTGCCGAATATAAAATTTGGGCAACTTCGTTTGGGCAGAATTGTTTTTTAATTAAAATATCAATTGAAAATATTGGTTAGTAAGGGAAAATGGTCGCGGTAAAAAGGCTAAATTTTTATAGTATATCTTATACATACAATAATATGTTTTAGGTATCCTTCGTAACACAATTTTCAATTATTTTTATTGGAGCTAATAATTGTTACCTATTTTAAAATATACCCCAAATCTATGTACTGGAAAATTAAAACACAGGAGGTTGTAGATCAATTTATGAGACAATTTATGAAACCTTAAAAAGGTTTTAACTTTTAAGGGAATGTCGACAAGAAATGTCATTAATATTGAATAAAAATAACATCAAACAACATTTATTGAAAACAATATTGTGTTTATATATGTCTACTTAAAGTATGTATATATTGCAAACTTATTACTATTATACACTTAGATTGTACCTATGTGGCTATTAATAAAGTAAGAACTATAAACATAGTGTTTTTTTAACGTAAAATAGTTACAAAATCTATTTATTATTCAAAAACTATTAACATTTTTTTTTTTAATAAATAGTAAAAAACTTGAAGTCAACGTTTCATTGTCTTGCTCACTCTCGCGTATAGGTGAAGTGTACATCTTAGTATCTTACACTATGACTTATGATATATCATATTGATTATTAATATGTCAATATGATACAAATAATGTATTATCTTAATAAATTATTGTCTATTTTAACAACTTCTTATAATATTATAAATTATATTATATTATTCCATATACCTACATCACAAATATAATATAACGATTAAGTAATCGTTCCTTTGAAAGTTCGTAAGTAATATTATGTCGCGCGTGTGTTAGACAAGAACAGAAAATCACGGTATCGAATCACCTTAAAGGAAATAATGTACAGTACTGATCATAGATGAATCCACGAATCACGCGATAAATTATAGAATTAACTTATCTAAAATTTCAAATTTAAACTTTTTATAATTCTTAATATTATACCCGCCGTAGATGTTATGAGGCTAAGGATAAAAATAAATAAATATTATAACTTATAAGCCCACTAAATATTTTTTTAGAAACCTACAATCTAGGTAGTACCTATATAGGAATACCTACTGTTAAAAAGGGTCTGGGTCTCTCGTTTTTTAAAATTTGAAAGCTCAATAACCGAACGAGATCCATTTAGTTTCGATACCAACGCTCTAATATAAACTCACGACTTACTCATAGTTTGAATAATATACCTACTTTTGCAAACTTGTTTTGTAATAAACTGTTTAAATGATTTATCTGTTATGGATGACTGTTGCCGGTTAGTAGTTAACGAGGTATATATCATGAAATATAATTTTTAGCCTATATTGTGTGCAATTTCACGTACGAGCTAAAAACACGTTATATAATATTAGAATAATATTATACTACCGTATAATAAGTGTATATTTTTACCTATAATTAGTGTCAAGTGTTTTTGGGTACACGTAGGGTATAATCGTAATTGTACGTTCGGCCCAAAATATTATTTTACATTTTACAAATAACGTATTTAGATGCATATTTTTTTCTTATACTCAAGTACAGTATATACGTATATGTATATCCTATTATACTATGTTTCTCGTCCGAGGTATAATTTCGGTTAATTACGGGTCATGGACAAAATATTATTATATAGCTGCGGCCAATTACCCGAAGTCCTGAACTGTGAGGAAGAAAATAAAAAATAAATGATACATGGTTTATAGTGATTCATCGAACTGTGTTATTTATATATATATATATATATTGTTACGAGCCGTCTAATTGACGGAGTGAGTGATATTCGGCATTATCGTTTTTCAAATAACTAGTCCCGAGTGAGATTAAGAACAATAGGTATAATGATGATTATTATAACAGGTGTTCCCCTGTAGAAGGCGTCGTCGGGGCAAAATAATATAATTATTATGCTCGTTACTCGATTATCCAAATGTCTATGACATTATATTATTTATACAAACTGCATAATATATTCATAACTAAAATTTAAAATATACCTATCGTGCGTATTCCGAATTTGTTTGTTATTTTTTTAACGTTAATCTCAACGATTGTCAACCACAAGAGAAAAAAACGAACGCGTTGTTTAAGTATATTGTTTATTATTATTATTATTATATTCGCACAAATAGCGTATAATTAATATAATATTATCATCTGCAGCAGTAGGTACTTATATAATATTATAATACTGCTGAAACGTATTGATTATAGCTGTTGTTATGCATCTATAAAATATAATATATTATGTATACGTAAGATATATACTCTCATATTATACAATATAGGTACCTACTATTAGACGGTATACCTACTACTTTAAGAGCAATATATTAGAGGTACACTTTACGATTCTTATACATATACTTACCTATATATTGTATTATAATATTGCCTATTAAAAATAAAGTCGTCGGTGTTGGTTATTAATATTATTTTACAATAATAGTATACTTTTTATCATTAAATATAGCCTATAATAAGGTTTAACAGTATAAAAGTCAAACAATTTGTTTTGTTTAAAACATCGTTTTTAACAAAAAAAAAACACAATATTCACTTGGATTTTACACTGTTTTAAACATAAGTCTTTTTCGTTTTAAACGCTTAACAAATCGTTAAATGTTTTAAATATAACAACCCTTCAGTTGTAGCCGCTATAGGTAAATAGGTAATGATTGTAAAAATGAAGACATTTCTTGAAAAACAATATATAATAATATGCTCGTTGCCTCCCGCCTTTATGATAATATATTTTAACTAATGATGGCATGACGTGCAATGCTGCTGTATGATCCTCAGTTTACGCCACCGGACGTCAGCCCTCTTAAATATTATTGCCACTATATTGGTTATATACACAATATACCTACTGTATCGAATAACGAGCGAACTAATCATAAACAATAAACGAATATTGTTTATGGGTGCAATACATTTATTATATTATTGTGTCGTACAGGTAGTAATAATAAAATTATTAAATATCGTATTATTTGTATTGTGCCGCGGGTTAATGAAATACTACCCGTGAAGTGCACTCGCAGGTGTATAGCTATATTGGTGTGCATATTATATGGTATATAGGTATATATTATATTATTATGTCCTGCACCCTTGCGGTAAAGTGCAACCGATGCACGCGCCGGTGCAGTGTGGATCAAAAAACAATATAGGTCCCACCCCAGGGGTACGCGCGACGCGTCGGTATACTGCGAGAAATAAAACGTATAAATGTATAATATTATATTATAACGTATATAACCCAACACTATATTAGATTATATTATAGTATGTATATATGTGTACACACGCGAGAAACCACATCCCTTGTGATCGATTTCCGGACAACCGTCGACGGCATACAATATATTATACCTCATATTATTATAATATATGACGGGTAATACCTAAACATTATACGCATGCTATGAAGTTTTATTTTTTTTAATTTCGTTTTTTATCCATACTCGCACTATCGGGTGTCTTTATTTTCGGTATATCATACTGTAATACTGTATAGTACCTAACGCGTATAGTTCAACGGGCTGGGTGGGTGGGCTGCAAAAACGCAGTAAATCAAAAACCACGAGATACGGAAGAAAAAAATTGTTCAGACAAAATGCATACTGCATATAGGTAGTAGGTACGACGCCTGATATAGGTACGTAGGTACTTCAAATTTTTTTTCACTGCGCGTCTGATTTCTTTTATATAACAGTCATTTAGTCATTCATTTTTACTTTGATATGTCGACATATGAACATTTTATTCAATATAGTTATTAGATTGTAGATTTCAGATCGATCGAATGAAGAGTAATATGTATCTCAGTAATATTATTCATCTTTAAACTCAAAACTTTCGTTAAAATTAAATATATCGTTCGCCATTTGTAAAAATTAAGAAAAAAAATAAATATGATTTATCATCGTATAATTGATCAGCTGTTCTATAAATGGACACTATCTACTAATATAAATTACTGTAGTATATAGTTATACATAATATTATAAGCCTATACACGAGAACGATTGATATAAGTTTGAACACACACATTAAAAATCATTATTTTTGTTTACGCGGAATTATCATTTGCCATATACAATACAAATATACAATAATACAATATGTTATACATAATATTCATATTATTATATTATATTATTGTGGTTTTCGTGTAGGTATATTATTTGCACACTATACACATATTATACAGTTCGTCATGTCTGACCAATTACGGGCTAGATGTAACCACGTGCTAACTATATGGCATATATTTTAAACTATAATATACGAGTAGTAGTTCTGGCTCTTATTTTTTTAAGGTCACATATGCGTCGTAACTTTTTAATGTACAGTTTCATAGCCTGTTTCGTTTTTTTTTTTTATTGATCTTCATTACAACTGTGCAGCAAGGTCCATTATAGTTACTTACAGTGTCTTAATTACTAGTCACAATTATTATTTAAAGTATTAATAATATTATGTTAAATTCATACAACTATTCGATTATATTTGTTAGTTTTAAAAATTTAAGGATTTTCTTGTTTTGTTACGGGTAGGGTCCAAAAGAGGCGTCGAGAGTTTTGAACATGCTAAGTTTTAATCATTCGTGTTTGTATCATTGACATTCCGTTAGGATATGTTTTACTGTGAGTTGTGTACCACAAGCTTCACATATGGGGGGTTCTTCTTTTGACATTAGAAATCCATGAGGTAACCTTGAATTTTCGATTCTTGGTCGATTTATTATATAGTTTCATCATGTTTAGAGAGATTAGGGTTTTTCATTCTAAAGGTTGATGTTCTCTTAATATGATTTAGTCTTGTGTTCTGATTATTCCAAAGGATTTGCTATTTTTTTTCTTATGTGTGTTTTAACAGATGTTTTGATGTCGTATTAGGGGATTGGGTCTAATACGGTTGTGTCTGTGCTGGATACATCAAGTTTGGCATATTTGTTCTCGGTTTCATTACCTTTGATGACGGTGTGTCCTGGAATCGAGATAAGTAATATTTGTTTTTGTTGATTTTATTAGCTTCATAAAGTTTATTTTGGTCACTTGGATTGATTTTGGTTTTGATGCTATTTATAGCATTTAAGGAATCACCGAGATTTCTTTGGTTTGTAGGGTCAGGTCGGTCGGGGTATACCTAGTTTTTAGATTTATTAACGCGCGCATGCATTATTGTTTCGTAAATTATAGTTTTAAATAGTATAAAATCTCAACATTTTGGAGGTAAACATTTCGATTGTGCCTTTATCATGACCAAACCTCAGTGAAATACGAACCCAACTCGTTGAAAAATCTCAAATCAGTAATCACAACAAAACGCAAGTAGGTACTTACATATTTTTCAAAACTACGTACTACGTAGCTATAGATGCATCAACACACAAGCGCATAATATATCATATTAAGATATTAATTATATTGTAGTCAAACCGTAGGCGTTAAAGTCGATATATTACCAAACGCGCATGGCGTGTGTTGTTTGCATATATATTATGTACAATGAAGGTGTACATACATATAATATTATATAAAGGATAATAGTCGATAATATAATATATCGTTTTCGCACTTCGATTAATGATCACCAGATCACCTGGTACCTACACCTATAATACAATAAATTATTATCAATATATACGGAATGCTTTTTGACGAATGCTTTCCACGCGTATAGGTACTCGTATATATATGTATAATATAATATATATTCTTTTTTAAAAAATAGAAAACCGAAATCGGTATCATAAATCTCGGTAAAACACCACTCGCGGGTCTTCGACTCGTGAATATTAAATGGCTGTTCACAGGTCGCTCACTTTTAACTCAAAAAAAGCTTATATATTTATTATATATTATACCATAGTATATATATATATACTAACCATATACGTATATACCTGTAACACGTCTTATTCTATTATATATACGGACGCGACGTCATCATCATCATCGCATGGCAGTGCTGACTGTATTATACGATACATCCGTCGATTTTTCAACGCACATCTCCGCGGGCCCCGTCGGTCACAAACTCGACGATTCCATTATATTAGGATTTATTTTTGTAAATTATTTTTCGTCCCGAAACGACTCTATAATATATATTGTAATATGTTATAATATATTAGGTATATACGTAGGTATATGTATGTATATACATATGTATGCCTTCAATATAATAATAAGTACACGAGTGGCCGACAAGTGTGCGTGCGTTATTTCTTCAAACGTTTTATTATATTATAAAAATTATTATTATTATATTGTTTCGTTTTCGCCCCGAGGCATTGTCCTCACGCGCGCGCGCGCCCTCCGACACATAAGCTGACACAGACACACGATATATATGAAGAGACGACGAAGATCCATTCGACGCGTGAAATATCGCATGTCCTTAGCGCAGTCGGCCATTAATTATTTACCGCCGAAAAAATGTATCTACCACGCGTATACTGCACGGTCTATACCTGTGTACCTATATACTTTACTCTATACATATATGTATACGTATTATATTATGGCGCACAATGAATGGGACCATACCCGTGTGGCTGTATGCGTGTACCGTCTGCAACGGGTTCTCGTCGCGTTGTTACTGCGCTGCAGCAGTGATTATATTAATTTTTTATAAAAATATATTTTATTATTAACATGTTCTCTTTTCTTCTCCGCCTGCGCAGCCCGTGCATCATTCCGATTTGACGACAATGACTAATGAGCCATTATATTATTACAGATATATTTTAATACGCTAGCGCGGGCCTCTCCCCTGCCCCGCCGTCCTGCCGCACGCTCCAACGACGACTTTATCACAATTGTGTTTTCAAGTGGGTACTGCTTATTATAACAATAATAATGTACTCGCGCCGCGTTTCGTTCAATTTGTCGTCCGTCTTCTCTAGGGGGCCGCGGGACGCCTTTTAACACGATTATAACAATAATACATGCGCCCGTTTCGTGTGAATTATATATTTATACTATTTTCGTCATTATATTATTACCATAATAAAATGTATGATATTATAAACGCGGCTTTGTCGCATAACAACAACCCCCCGCAGCACCACAGCGATTTCAACGTGTGAGATATTATGATTGATGCGTGAATAATATAGACATAACACCACGTCTTATAATCTAAAGCGCAGTTAACGGTTTGCAACCTATCCAGGGTTTAGGTTGGGCCGTCGGCCAAGTGGACACATATGTAAAATGCCCACTCCTGGTATTTAGGTTTTGGCCTAGGTACATAATATTATTATGTAAGTTTTTACGTGTTACCGATTATGTTTATTCTCTACTAATAAATTACCTATATTATATGTCACAAGCATTCGTTGAATTATATATCACATTGATTTATGTGTTGATTTAATTATATACATAATAGAAAATTGTGTAAGAATTCATGTCGAGTACCGTACTACCTATACTAAATACTTATAATTACTTTCCAACTTAATTAGTAAAATATTTTTTAGTTTCAATAGCTTTACGCATTTTCAAGTGTCAAAAGTTTAGTTCTTAAAAACTCACACTAAAATATGTTGTTAATATAATAATATGTCAATATCGTATATTAGGTTTATAGCCGTCTATACAATAACATAGTATAATACTAAACACGCGTGAACTTCAAGACCAACTACCGAATATACCTGCTACCAATAAACATCACCTATACGGGAATTAGCGTTCTAAATAACTAATTTTAAGGTTAATGCTGCATAGTACTATATTATTTAAACGATTCGAACGAATGTGCGATTCGTGAAAGAATTATTGCGATTGTAGCGACCGCTAATTTTTATATATTTTTCTGGCCACTAGGTGTATCTACATTTTCCCACTGGTCCGGGACTTGTCCAGTCCACTCTTGCGTCGCACTAGCATCTCAGAAAAGTCACGCATCCATTTTTTTTTTGTGTACCTACGTGCATATTATTACAATATGCTTTTGGACGATGAGAATTATTATAATTAATATTAAACATAATTATTATAATATTGGATATATAAATCAATTATTTTCATGTATCGATGCGCGGGCGTGCGTATTATCTAGACGGATTAGATTTTAATTTTCGGTTAACTTTTCAGACGAACATTCCGACATACCCGTCGGCGTGCCCGAGTCGAGCAACTGGTGTGGTTATTCGTCGTCGTCGTATTCGCCAAGTGCCGCGCCGCTTGGAGGAGCTGCATACGCCGCGTATCCAGACACCACCGGACCTGCCATCATGGCAATGGACGCTCCCTCAGCCAGTGAGTATAAAAATATTGAACAATATACGATAATAACCTTACCCAATGTATATTTAGGGCGATTTCTTATGCACAACGCTCATCCCATTTTCACGTTCAAATTCTGAATTTATTCCTTCACCTTGTTTTTTTACGCCATTAATGGTACAGAATAATAATATCATAAGCAGACGAGTTTTGTTTTTTACATTTTTTAACCAAAATCCGAACGTCTTTAATATACTTTGAATTTATCCAACTTTATATAATATACTAAGGACTAAGAATTATATTGTCAAATGAAAAATAATATATTTATTTATTTTAACTCCTGCGCCAATAGTAATTGGTTTTTTCTGTTTTCGCGATGCGTTTATACAGTTTCGGTCAATCGACCGCAAAAATATCGATACTAGGTACCTCATATGAGTATTATACCACATCTATCAATATACCTACCCAATTACGTTTCAAAGAATCACTGTAGGTATCGCCTGATTCGGACGATCGTGTCAAAACATAATGAATTTAGTATCATAGCATAGGTATCCTTGTAAATTGGCATTTACACATCGCACGCACCTAAACAACTTATATCTTATAAGTTATAAGTTATAATATTTTAAAACCATGTCGCAGTCACACGATATGATATCAGCCAATTTTGCAGGTTTTCGCTTTTCATAAAATGAATCTCAAATGACCAATATTTACACGTTGCTGGTTACCTATAGTATACAAAACTATATGATTCGTGCGCGTGAATAGATTATGTCAAAAGTCGAATTATTATAGTTTGAATCGAATATGCTTAAATAGTTAGGGTGAGTAGAAGAGTATATTTTATAGTTGATTCTACGGGAAGAATATGTTATCCAATAATATCTAGAAATTCGCTCGCTCAAACAGGTGTAAAAAGATGGTTGCACCATATCATTGACACGGCGGTGCATTACCCTGGTGTGGGATACTGGGATAGTGTTGGGATAAACTTACACCGGTTTGGATCAATGAATTGCTATAGTATGTTATCGAAAATATATATTATTTTCAGTGGCGTTATATAATATTATACGACTTTCGTTCACTCGGAAAAATTACAAATAATATTACTGCGGGTGCCGCCTAGGTATACCTATTATAGCCGTATACGAACGCACGAGATCAGCAAACATGCACTATTATAATGTATACCTGTACATAATATTATATGATATAAATATAATTATGCACGGTGTATAATAATACAATATATTATAATGATAAACAATATATAAAATATGGACGGGCGCATCGATTACTGCGAATTATAGCGTTCGAGCAGATCATAGATATTTATTATTATTATATATATTATATAGGTACTTGAGGAAGATCAGCGTCGTGTGTGTTCGTCACGCGATGGTTATGCGTGCATCCGCACCTATATATATACATTAGCTACATTATTAGGTACTTATATATTCATATAATATACACACGTATATGTATATATTATCTTCAGAAGCTCTCATATTGCAAAAATCCTCCGGGTTCACCCCAAAACCCGGGTCATTCGTTCGAATCAAATGATATAATATTGGGTTATATATTACCTTTATGTATAGATACCTACATTGTAATGTAGACTATTTGTTGAAATCTATACACGAAATTTGTGGCGACACATCGCAATCGACTAACTATTTTAGTATAAAATTACAACATGGTATATAATATACATTGAAAAACACATAAATTATTAATGTACCAACTTTGAAAGGTTAACACTTAACGTCCTATTAGTGTTTTTTAAAAGTTTTAATGATTAAATTGTTAAAAAAACCATATGATCTTTTTGAAACATTAGCTAGATATTCAAATATTCGTATGTCTATAGCTTTTGTGACAAATATGCTAATTTTTTTCAATGAAAAACAAGTCATAATTATTTTGGTTAAACATCCACATAATTTTTCAAATCTTTATGATTATATTATATCATACAGAGTTAGTACGATTATATCTTCGGAAATTGGTATAAATTCGCATTTGATTTCGGTACTTATGACTCCCCTTAGAATATAATTCTCATCATCAACTCTTTGAACAGCATCGTATATATATTATATGTCTACATACTACATAGTAATATAGTATATCAAATCCACAGAAATACTTCAAGTTGTACAGGCATCGCATAAACATGTCTTGTCAAACGAAATTCGGATGATTCGTATTGTCCTTCGGACCGATTTTCAATCGAATTTCCCTGTTGTCGATTAGGATAATACAATATAACACCTATGTATGTATAATACATTTTCGTTTCACTTAGAGTTTGGCAAATTTATATTCGAACATTTCTACGATTTCATCGGTTAGATGATTACAGTTTATATGAATTTTATCTATAACTAAATATTGATGCATTTCAATAAATATACACCCGTTTCATTTATTATTACTTAAGGATTAATATAATGTACTATTTATGTTAAAATAACATAATATTACTATGAAAAAATGCATGAATATTTAGTTATAGATAAAATCCATATAAACTGTAATCATTGGGTAATTTTTTACACTACACTGACACACACACACACACACACACACACATACTCACCTGTAATGAGTTTAATTTCGCAAAGCGTAACAAAGCAGTAATAAACAGCTAGTATTGGTATTTTTGCAGCAGTGAAATGGATTCGAATGGATTGTAATAACAATGTAGGCATAGTTATTTCACTGTTAAGAAATATTTGGGCGTAAGTCTATAGTTGATACGGTTTCGACACTTAGACGTGCCCGACGCGTGACTTGTCGTGTCAAATGTTTATTATTTGTTCTATCCATCATCGTAGGCGCTGGGCAGTTATAAGCATTCTAGTTATTGGGTAGTATAGTAACGTATAATATTATATGCGTGTTTTTAGATTGTCGTCGAAAAAATACGGCGAGAGTCGTGAAGTATAGTCGTCGGTATTAAAGTAATTACGTCTCCTGTAAAATAATAATTAGTCTCGGCCCTAAGGATGGGAGACGTTCTTTGTGATTATGTTATAGTTTACAAATCAGTATAGGTATAGCATATAATTATAATACTATGTCTGTCGGTGTTTTTTTTATATTTCTCTGCAGAATCGCCAATTATAAGTATTATTGGTATACGACGTACAATTATTAGCGGTGATTCAGTGATTGTATATTTGTATATATCTATACCTATTAAATTAATGAAAAGAGGTATGATAAATTAAAAAGTAAATCGACGGACGAAGTGTTCTTTGATTCATTATAGGATGATATAGAATAGCTCAAACATGAATTTCGTTTTGGCTCACAAAAATCGAATAAATTGTTTGTTTATACATTTATAAGGTTGCTGTTGATGAAACAAAAATAAGATTTAAAAAAAATTTGTATAGACTAGCTGACATGCGACATGCATTGCAATGCGTATTATTTTTTTTTGAATAAAAGAAAATAATATTTAATTAATTATTTTCCGTTAAAATGTCGGTACTACAAAATGCAATGTCCTAATATTTGTAGCTCATGGGCTTGAAAAATATTAGACCGAGTTTTATTCACAATTGGATCGGTAGAATTATAGTTTACAGAGCGAGGTACACCGATGCCAATTTGCTCGTGAATTAAGCTACACTACAACAGAGATATACAAAAATATATTAAAGCGCCGTATTTGATGTTTGTTAAATTTTTCCCTGGTGAAAACGGGGGTTGTACAGCTAGTATAATATTCTATACTATAATATTTCATGTACAAAATCACATAACCACGACCATCGGATTCTTAGTACAGTACTACTACCTACGCAATCGGTACCTACCTTTAACCTGCCGTATAATATAAAGAAATTTCCTCGTGTGATTAGGTTATCGAGACCTGTCATTAATATATTTTACGTCGTTTTCGTATGATATAATAATATGTCATTACTGTATGAGCCTTTTATTTCATGACGGCGAGGAACGTGTGTCTGTACACAAACCGCCCTGTAAATCGTAATGGAATTGTCGTCGTCGTCGGTATCTATACGACCCCACATGTACCTAATAGTTACTTAGGTCCCTGCATGTAAAAAAAAATAAACGTAACCGGTAACGGCATTAAAACTTGCCGAGAGACATCTATACATTAACGCGTTAAATTTCTCCCCATATCATATTTATATGATACCTATATGATATATATACAATGTACAATATATGAGTACGTAAACGCCATAAATATTATACGTTCGTCCTAAAGGAGCTAGTTGCCTGGTTCTATACCTACACGTATATATGTCATTACGGGCAATAAATGTTGTGGTCCCGTCTTATGTATAGCTATAATTTTTAATATATAAAAGGTATTGCTAAGGTATGGACAAATGGATCGTACCTATTATATAAAATAATATCATACCTAATATGTACTCTCTAACAAGATGGAATACCTATGGCCATGTCTTTAGGTCAGTTATTTATATAATTACAAGATGTGTACCCACTACCCATTGCACCCCCGTTGTTCTTTGACGATCCATCTATAGCAGGGGTGGCCAAACCGCGGCTCGGGAGCCGCATGCGACTCGCGTCATAGACTTTTGCAGCTCGCATCTTAACGTAACATTAGACGTAAATTAACGTAAGAGCCAAAAAAGGTCATATAATATATAATAATATGACCTTTTTTTTTTTTTTACACCTTGGCTCTTCAATTTTTATTAATACATTTGGTGGCTCGCGAGTATCTTCTCGCTGCCCCCCCCCCCTGATCTATAGAATCCACCGATAGAATTTATGTTTTAAATGAAAAAAAATGAAAGAAGTTTGCACATCCTCCTTCCTTGGGTAACTCCTTAATTGTTAGAGAAAAATTGAGATTTGAAAATATGGTTTATATGTATAACAAAAATTACAAAAATCAGAATTTGAATGAATTTAAATGAAGGTGAACACGCTTAGTTCATCACCCTATATATTACACTTTACACTTTGTGTAGTTATCAAATTATAGTCTATGGAGAATAGCTAGGTATAATTTTTAAATACTTCCTAATCTACCTATAATTCGTTTGCGAAATCTACACGTGATTTTTTTTTTAATATGTATTTTGACACACTAGTTCTTTTTTCATAACTTAACCCTGTCAACCCAAATCTCTTTTGTAGGCTCGATGCCTGCAAATCTGAAATCGTAAAATTGAGTAAATATTTAATTGAACAATAAACTTTTTTTTTAATTATTATAAGAATAATAAAACATCTATATGGTTACCTATTAAACTTAAAAGTTAAAACCCTGTATCCGTAAAGTCAGTCAATTTTGAAAAATCAAATTTATCAAAAATATTTGCTTAGAGCCTCAAAATATCAATAAGACATTAATACTGAATCCTTCTTCTTCTTTTTCCCACTTCGTTCATTTTACATAATCCGTGGTTGTCATTTTGGCATTTTGCGTATATATTAATATATAGTATAATATAGTTCTGTGCCTACTGCCCTGGAAGTATGAATTGTAACTGTCTGTTGACTGCTCTATTCAAACTATTGCAGAACTCTCTGATCTGCATAATATTATATACCTATATATACTCGACAATCGTTGTTTGCTGCGCTTGCTGCAGGTGTTTTTCTAATGCTATACATACATGATAATATAATATTTTTATTGTTTTACATAATATTGTAAAGCATATTATTGAATTGTCTTTTCAATAAATTATTTTTAATATTTTTAATAAACAAATATTTATTGTATTCGCTAGTTACTAATAAAACACGTTTTTTCTTGTTCGTTTGTGAGCAGTGTACGGAAGCGGTCATCCGGAAGTACAGCAAAACAACCACATGACAGACTTTTGTGGCACGCACCAACAACACCAACACCACCAACACCAACAACAACAACAACAGCAACAACAACATGAGCACCAACAGCAACACCAACAAGAGATCTTAAAACCGGCGCTCCATCACCAGGATTTGGAAACAGGCGTCGGCGGCGGCTATTACCCGTCGTCTTGGCCGACCGCGGAACACCACCATCACCATCATCCGTCGTCGTATCACCATCACCATCACCATCCGGCCGCGGTCGCGTACCAGTACAACGCGGCAGTGGTACCACCGCCACCACCACCGCCTCCGCCGCACCACCCGGTGCAGATGACCACTGAACCACCGCCCGTGCCACCGCCCACCACGATGGTGCTGTACCCACACCTGTACTCGACGGTGAACCAGAACCAGATACACCTGCACCTGCACGCGCCATCTTCCGCGGCCGAACACCAACTGCAGCAGTTACATATCAACAACAACAACAACAACAACAACAACAGCATCAAAGACCCATCCGCGGCCGAACACCACCAGTACGTCGTGGACGACGTGGCCGCGTTGGCCGCAGTCGCGGCTGCCGGCAATCCGGCCGCACAGTTGACCATCAGCGCGGCCGGCAGTGGCGGAGGGAACGCGCGTGGTATCGAAATCGGACTGTTACCGCCACCCCCCGCCGTATCGCTAGACGAACACCATCAGGCGGGCGACATCATATCCATCGGCGGCCGGTACAGCGACCGACAACAACAGCAGCAACAACACACTGACCTGGCCGTCTGGAGGCCCTACTGATCGGCTGCATCGACACTTATAATTATTATTATTTTATTACTACTACAGAGGACTACCAAGCGACGGCAACACGGGTCGCCACTTAGGCCGTATAAAGCTCAACACTCGACCGGAGACGCTATAAATCTGTAGCAGCCGTATAGGTCCTATTATGAATTATTATTATATCATATTATTGACTGTGTCTTTTTATATCGTTTTACAGTGGTGGCACTAAAACTATTTTTATTATCATTATTTTTATTATTAAACTTTAATTTTAATCATCTATACCTATTATACCTACAACTACTTTCAAAGGTGTGTTGGTGAGAGGGTGGGTAACCCGTATAGTAACCAGCTATAGTTGTGATTTACAGTCAATTTTCTTATAATTTAAATTTTAAATGAAGCTATTTTAATCAGTTTACAATATCAATCATGACAATATTCAAATCATGTCATATTATATTTTATTATATGATTTCAAAATTATTAAAAGGAAGTTTTTCGTACATTTGGCTTCTCGTGAACAAATTGTCTCTTGACCTGTAGTTGTCATATCGATTCGATAAGAATAAAAAATAAAGTGTTAACGTGGAGAGTGATTTATCTATTAATAGAGCTGTAACTATTTTAAAGTGATGGTGAACGTAACTCTGCAAAATAAACTCTGAAACCCTTCATAATAATCTCGGGCTTATAGGTAAACTTATTCTTGTACAGTTATACCTATACCTGATTTTGCTTGACTGTTGTTCTTTTTAGCATCTTCCTTGATTTTTCGTCTATTGTATACAATAGACCTTTAACAGAGTTAGATTCAAATTTGTATTTTTGCGCCAAAAAGTCAAAATAAAATGATTGTAAAAATGTAAAATCAATATAATTATATAAAACTCAGATTAATTTCAAACGAGGTATAATGTGAAAATCTCTCATTAAAATCTTTTACTGCAAAGCGAAGTACATACTTTCAGCGAAAAATGTGTGTATCATTTTATATCTAATAGTAATAATTATTATACTATAGAATGGTTCAAGAACGATTACAAACCAATTAGCTGATTATAATATATTATTATCGTATTAAGTATTATTTGATCGAATGCTGAAACGGTTTCGAAATCTGTCGTTCGTTTTTTTCATTCGTCCATTGGCGCGCGTCAAATTACTATTCCTCGACACACGCATTCCGACGTATCTCATCGTTTTCTTTTCCTTATATATTTTATATTATTATTATATTATTGTAAACCTACTATTAATACTATAATATTATACGTTTCGTACGCACACGTGACCCGTGATTGTACGTAATATTAACTTAGAAAATCAAAATTATCATACTTCTTTATATATTATATAATATTATTATTGTAATTTGTTGATTTATTTATATATATTATTGTATTATTAAATGTACTACTTGTGATACGTATTTTTTTTTTAAATATTGTCTTGTCCGATTAAGTACTAAATTTCGGTAAAAGTTATGCCTAATATATGTATGATATGTACATAATATATAATATATATTAATATACAAATATATATGTTATATTATGATGTTCTGATATAAGCGAATACCAGTGCCGTAACATACTGTGTGTTGGCCTGGACCTGATGGGTCTAAAATTGACATTTGACATACCGATGCCTCATGCCTATAGGATTTATACCAAATACATTTTTAACAAAATATAATACAGAATGTAACAATAATTAATTACAGCGTTTTAGATTGAAATCACACCAAACATAAAATTCTGTAACAGTGTTGTATTATTGCTAAATATGAGTATAGCCGTTGTACTATGCGTTTTATTCGACTATAAAGCAGTGTGATAAATTTCAAATTGAATACAAATTCATAACAGTCAACAGAATAACCACCTACAGGGGCGAACTGCTCCGAAATAGCAGGAACAAAAAATAAATTATCTGACCTACAATTGTATTATTAATAATAATATGATATATTATATCAATACCTACTTTCAATTTTTTCAAAACCCCTCCCGAAATTTTTTCCTGCGTTCACCCATGACTGCTTATATTATGTATACGACTTCTTGGGTCAAGACAAAATGTAGGGACATAATAATATTAGAGCTACTCCCCCTTAAATTTTACTTGTAAAAGCATGGGCACCTCTGTATAGGCAATTCGTAGTACACGCACCTCCCAAACGTGTATTAATTACTCAATATAGGCAACCCGCAACACACATAAACTCGTCAAATATCACAACCGCCACCCGATCCAACACGTGACTGAAATATATTTTACACCTTCCCCTTCAAATACATTACCTCCCCTTTTATTTACACTTTAAAAAATATATATATATAATAGTATGATGTATATTTGTATCGACTATATCATACATACATACTAATACTTACATGCATACATAAATACATACATACATACATACATACATACATACATACGAACAAACATAGATATTCATATAATATAAGATACAACATCATACATAATATCTAAAATTATTATACCTACAATTTTCAGATTATAATCACATTTGGAAAAAATGATTAGCTAAAGCATACGTTATACATCCGAATATATACTAATCTACGGCCATCACACACAATATTAATATGCAACTGCAAAATGTTCCAAACACTAGAGTTATATAAAATATAGAATCGAACTTGGTTAACTCGAAGTTGAAGGGGCCGACAAAAAAGTTCGACTTCTCCAAGAATTCGAGTGGGTAATCCAAAAAAAACAAAAATAAAAAATTATAGGTTAGACTTTTTTTTAAAAAAGAATGTATTAATATTATAATATGTATGTTTTTACTAATTATATAATATGTACCTATGTATAATATTTTAAAAATGTATACACAGAATATTATTTAAAAAAGTGCTTATTTATTTTTATTTGAGTTTCGCTGTGGATGGCAGCGGCAGCATTTGTAGTTAATTGTTCCAGTTAGATGGACCACTTATCGGTAATGATAAGACTAATGACCTTATTTTAGATAGTAAATCTACGGACTTGAGGGAAATATCATAATTGTATGATTTCGACTTATTCACAAAAAAAAATATTCGAGTTAAGCAATATTCTTTTGCAATTTTAAAATAAGAAATTCTAGGAACCGGGGCAAAAGTTTGAAGGTACGACTTAATTGATAATAAGTACTGAATAAATATTAAATCTGTGAACAGCTTAATGCGTACATTATTTATGTGAACAAAATAATATATAACTATATATAAGTGTATACAATAGGCAGCATCTGTTTTAACAATAGTAGGTATACCTACGGTAGAAAGCGGCTGTGTCAGGATAAATAAATTCAAACAACGGTTATATACGGATTAATTATGGTTAATATAATTTAGAGACAGATACGTTTACAAGTATAAAATATAATGTGATCGCCGATCGGTGTCGGTTGCCCGGAGGACACGGTGGCGAATACCTACGGCGTCACCGCGGTCACTTATAGCAAGTTACAGTCTGTACGGTTGTACCGTATATTCTTTACTCTATGGGTTGTACACAGGAACACGGCGACGAGATGGCGTCGCCGGTCCTTTACGAAAACAGTGTCGTGAGTTCGGTTGTCGGGAACGGTGCGAAATACGGCACCGGTCGATACAATAACGGTTGACAGAACCACTACCGCGGTTGTACGTAACAAAAAGGACTGCCCGGACAGGCCGCCAACGCGGTCCGTGCCGGTACTAAGGCATGAGGCGCAGTGTGGCCAATCCAGGGCACACAATGCCTCGGCCCCAGAGCCGTGTTAAGGGGAGGGCAAAGGGGGCAATTGCCCCCGAGCGCCGTAGTTTTGTAAATGTAAGGGGCGCCTTTGTTTGCGCTTAATATGCCTCTTAAATCATTTTTGCCCCGGGGCGCTGAATTGCTTGACACGGCTCTGCTCGGCCCTTACAATAAACACTTGATAAAAATTACTGGATGCCGACATTCGGCCTTCCTGGCCTGAGGGATCGCCCTCGATCCCAAGCAACCATAACATTTTACAAATACTAAAAAAACGCGTGACCGATACATTTTACAAAAAAAAAATTTTTTACCATCAAACAAATAAATTTACGATGTTACAAGAAATAATTTTACAAACAATGTAACAGATTAATTTTACAAAACGGCGCGGTGTAATAAAATAATTTTACAGACACTAACCCCAAAAATATAAACCTATGCCTCATCCAACTGATAGTCCTCGAAACGGGGTGGACGCCTCCTGGACCGACTGGGCCTGGCAATACCTGCAACAGCTGCGACGGAGCGTTGTTCCTCGACCTCATGTCAAAAATTGTCCTGCGGTTCCTCTTCCATCTAGCTCTGGGACGGCCAGCATATCTTCGGTATAAGTTGCCGTCATGTACCTCATACAGCTCGACAGCGCGTTTCTCATGATCAGTGAGTGTACCGGAACGCGTGATCAACTCGATCAGCTCTTTGGAGGCGCTATCCGCCTGCTGCATGAAGCGCACCCGGTCGGTCGCAGTCATGGCGACGAATACCTTCAGTCGTTCGACATACCTCTATTAGGTACGCCCGTAGACGGTGGCTCAATTCGACGGTCGGACGGAGAGGTGCTGTAGGGCCGCTGACGGACGGGCTCGCTCCCGGGCGCCTCTACGATGTCCATGTGGAGCACGTCGGTGCAACTCAGTTCCACTAATGACTTGGCAAACACATGCCGGTATTCGTTCAGCTACGTCATCAATACTCCATACGCTCGTCGAGCAGGACGTTCGGGTCAATCCTGACGTCTTGTTCCACCAAGGGTGACGGTACGGGTTTCTCCACGTCCACATACGCTGTATGTACATCGGACACTTCGATCTCAACGTTCTCGGTTGTAACGGACGGGCATAACGCACTAATAGCCTCGACGACGAATTCGTTACCTCTTTTAAAATAGTTTACGTGAGGTAGGTCTAACCACGTACGGCCCACTAATACATCCACGAGTATAGAAAGGTCACTGACGACATAGACGGGGTAATCTTCAGCATACGCACTATCAATCATGATGCTCGCGGTGGTCTCACCAAAAGTCACCACACTCGGTTGATCCACATCACTAGCCGTATACAACGGTCGGGTAGTCTGGCGCACTGTGACTCCCGCGCGATCAGCCGGACCGGCCCGCACCAGCACATGCGACGAACCAGAGTCGATGAGGCAGGTGGTCTGTTGTTCGTTATAATATACAGTCTTATTTAAATAATTACTATTTGCCATTTGGTATCGCGTGTACCAACTCGGCGCACATAGTTTCATCAGTTGTCGTGGACGGACGAGGTGCGACAGTGCCTGACAGTACACAGGCCGTGCGAATGAGAGGTGGACTTGCATCCCGAGCACGACTTCCGTGGTTTTGGGCAGTCTCTCGCTATGTGCCCCGTTCCGCCACAGTTGTAACACCGAACTGATGAGGGCGATTTTAGGTTGCGTCGGGAATTGCTTCCAGCGCATTTCATTTAAGCGTTTCCATTCTTGTAAATCGGCAAGAATCTCGGAACCGGCGGTATGCGTCCTGCTCTTTGCAAAGGTGGCTAGCCCATTAGATACATTCAATGAATTGGATAAATCCCCACTTTGACATAAAAAAAATGTGTGCTCTATATATAAACGAGAACCTCACCGCAGGTTGTTGCAGTATGATAAATTTTAGGTACCATTAGCCACACGCACTGGCATAAAAATTTTCTCCTGTCAGTATTTAGTGTACGTTACTAATTCCGTGACACAATGGCGATTTTCGTGTTAAATGTAGCAGGATTAATGCTTGCTGTAAGTGCAGTGAACGCCGAAAAAGTCAACAACTATCGCATGTGCACTAGTGAGTATTGCATAATTGGTTATAACTTATAAACTTATACATTTTAATATTATTATATTTTACTCTATTTTTTTATATTGCTTATACTGTTTTACTGTTTCTTTTAATTTTTTCAGATGGTGATTGTCTTGTATATAATCTGTTTATTGATCCATGTCCCAAAGTTTTATACAACCAACCATATGGATGGCCAGAAAACTCGAACACGTCTGTCGCATTCATTTCGCATTCAAATTTGAATAAAATATAGTCTATAGTCATAGGTAGTCAAAAAAATTATAGTATAAGGTTACTTATATTTCTTTTTTTCGTGGCAGCAAACATATATAAATTACCTCATCTATTTGAATTTTCCTGTGTCTATGAATATTTAGTAAAGCCAATCCAACTAAGCGATCTTGTGCCATACTCGACTGCAACCAAGTTTTTAACCTAAGTTAAAAAATCAAAGCATAACAAAATAATGAAATTATCATGTATAAGCAAATGAGCAAGTCACTATTTGGACATAAGTGTGCAATTGGTCAGTTATAACAGATGAGAAAATTATATTATGAATTATTAATTTAAATTATACTTAAAAATTATTAGTGATATGGGTCATATAAAGCATAACATAACTTAGTTATTTTATAGACTTAAAATTTAAGATAAAATATTGCTTAAATTAATACATGCAGCAAGAGATGATAGTATAAGAACTATGTAGTATAAAGCTAGTATAAGTAATGAAACTCACTAATAGATGCATAACAGACGAACAAAAATAGAGAATCAGCTATTAAGACATATTAACTTTTAATATAAGTATAATACGAATAAACTATTATCACAGAATATATTCATTCTACATTCTATAAATTTCCAAAATAATAAGAACCCGGTTGTCTATATGGGCGTCACCGTTTTCGGCCAAAATGTATCCTTCTCTTTTCAGCCAGTGTCAAACGGTGAAGTCCAAATAGACAACCGGATTCTTATTATTTATAAAATTTATAAAATTTAGAATGTAGAATGTAAATATTTTTGTACATACATTTAATCCATAAGTTATAAATTAAGTTTTATTATGGATTATAACTTATAATCCATAATAAAAAAATTTCATTTTTTTAAAAAAAAAAGTCTAACCTATAATTTTTTATTTTTTGTTTTTTGGATTACCCACTCGAATTCTTGGAGAAGTCGGACTTTTTTGTCAGCCCCTTCAACTTCGAGTTAACCAAGTTCAACTCTATATTTAATATAACTCTAGTGTTTGGAACATTTTGCAGTTGCATATTAATATTGTGTGTGATTGTCGTAGATTATTTTAAATATAAGATATACATTTGTTTTGTGAAATGGTAAAATTAAGTAGGTATACAAGATTAGACTTTGCATGTTTGACAATTTTTTGGCGTCCTTAATTATTTTAGATTTTGTACTCTGTATCAAGCAGCGATTTACATCCGAATACACACAATGCCTCAGTCTGATAATCAAAACAATATAAATAAATACTTATATTTAATTTATCTAAATTTATTTATATATAGTAATAATATAAAGTATAATATAGTTTATTGAATACGTAGCGTCGTAATATAATATCGTAATATACTTGATAATATAATATGTAAAATTCATCATTACTATTTATTAAATAGGTATAATTGAATAACTATGATGCAGACGTGATACTTTCCTTGACTTATTTTACTGTGTGAACTTTGTATTTTTGTGTATCACAATGTGACAATACATACCGTATTCATATACAATATTCTAAAAGATAATAGTGTTTAGTGAAATAAACACTGGCTTCATATGCAATACCGTACCATTGAAACATGTGTGTGTGTGTGTGTGTGTGATACATTCCGATATATAACGTAGACTTTAGCTAGTCATTTTTCCGAATGTGATTATAATCTGAAGATTGTAGGTATAATAGTTTTAGATATTATGTATGATGTTGTATCTTATATTATATGAGTAGGTATCTATGTTTGTTCGTATGTATGTATGTATGTATGTATGTATGTATGTATGTATGTATGACATAAAAATTTTCAAAAACAATGGTGTGAAATAC
>NC_042495.1:12221708-12221852 GCF_005508785.2 Acyrthosiphon pisum | reverse complement strand
ATGTTGTCATATTAGTAGGTATAGGAAATTAATGTGATTGATAAATTATTGATTATTTAATATATAAAGCGACAATGTGAAAAGAAGCTTAAATTTTGAATATTTATTATTTTATATATAATATTTATATTTATAAAAAAATAT
>NC_042495.1:12130769-12221608 GCF_005508785.2 Acyrthosiphon pisum | reverse complement strand
TATATTAGCGATTACTGCTGCCCTCGGCTAGCACATTTTTCACCTATAAGTTATATATTATATATATATAACGATATGAGTTGAAGTTGGTGTAATCTAATTTTAACCCCGAACAGGGGGAATGTTTTGTAAAAATGTATACCTATCTAAATTATAATTATAAATTATGGCTATGCTACTGTAATAATGTATAATATATAAATTGTATAATATGTAAATAACTTTATATGTAAATAATTGTATATGTAATTAATTCTATATGTAAATAATTGTATATGTACCTAAATTAACTATTGAATAAAATTGTGTGTTATGTCATATTATATTATTTGGTTTTTATTTGATAATATTATTAATAAATATGTCAACACGCTATTGTGTAAAATTAATTAATGCGGCTTGTGGAAATTCTATGTATTTTGTTCAGGTATACTTACGGTTTTATTTAACCAGTGTAAGATCTCACGAGGAAGTCTACTTTGCATCGGTTGGAGCATATTTTTTTATATTTTAGATATTTTTGAATATATTCAATATTAAAAATTTATAAATTTATAAAATGTAAAATATTTATTATCGCCAAGAATTTACTAAAATTGAAAAAGTACAACTTTTAAAACTTATTTACCTACACAAACATCTTTACATTTTTAAATTGAGCCACTAGAAGTACTTAAATTAGCCTACAAAGGTGGCTGAGTTGCACTTATTGCCGCTGATCGAAGTGGCTACAATCCACCGCAGGTGGATTGCCTACAAGATATGCTGTCGCACATTGCCCGTGATCCGACATAGTATGTCTGAGTTGCACTTACTGCAACGAGTTACACCCAAAAAGAGTTGAACAATCACAATTTTTCTAAGATTTGTCATTTTTTACGGGCAACGAAAGGCGCGGGATCAGCTAGTATCCAATAAAGCTGAACCATACAACATAGAAAATATTAAGAATTATTACAAGAGACCCGTGCAAAATAATACCAAAATAAAACATTCAATAAATCAATAATAAAAATAAAGTATTATTATTTATTACATTATTACATTATTACATTAATATATTGTTTCGCTATTCAGTCGATTATTATACACTTAATCGTTGTAAAATAGGCAATTCACAATAATTGAATACAATAAAAAAAGTTGTTATTAGTGACAAAAATAATAGTAAAAATAAACCTTATTTATAATTATATATATATAAATACATATATATATAAACTTACAGACAATTTGAGTAATTAAACACAAGAAAAAAGTGAAACTAATTTAGCCCAAAAAAAGGGAAACCATAACTTGTTAAGGGTGTCGGTGCCAGTTTTTTAAATTTTGCTCAGCTCTATAAAAAGTGAAAATTATATTTTAGTTTTCGCCTTCACTTTTTCACTAGTTTAATGACTGATACCTGTTTAGGAGAGTTGATACTGGTGTATTATATTAACAATAATGACTTCAAAAGAAAAACGCTCAAGTCTCACAGATAATGTTTTTTACCTGAAAGATGAGAACTTTTTTCAAGTCTGATCAATTCCCGAATTTTCATGTTCTGCATTATTCAACTGCATATTTTTGGTTCTATAATCATTATAATTTTAAAAATCTGACAAAATGTTCTCTTCTTTTATTATAAAAAAAAAAAGTTAACGAAATCCAACTATATTCTAAAGAGCGTGAGAGTTTTTACCATAAGACATGTTTTGTACTAAATATGCACCGGCTCTGACACCCTTAATTACATTTAACATTAATTTTTGTTTTTTTTTTTTATTAAGGTTCAGTAAAACACAAAGCGGTCTGTCCGCACGGACACAGTAAAATAATACAGCCACGCGGACTGTCCGCCGCGGATAGCGTACCCGTACCGCTTTCTGTTTGACCAAGCCTTTAATGATGAATAAATAATATTATATTAAAAATTGCTTTATAATTTTATTTTAAAATTACATAACCCCGATTCTTAATTAAATTCTTACACTGTTATTTGAGTTTTTACATGAATATAGGTACGTATATATAATAGAAAATATGTTAACTGACTGCTGAGTACCTACAAGAAAGTGTATCTTAGCTATGCAATCATTTTAAAAATATGAACAATTTTATGATCACATTACAATTGTCGTTTGTTATGAAAAAAATTACATATACCTATCAACAAAAACTGAAAATATTAATCATACCCATTAGGTTTTAAAAATGATTTATAATATTAAATAATTTTCAATAGTACAGTTTGATTATATGTCTGGTGAAGCTGAACCGGATCTAGAACCTGATCCGCTTCTGAAAATAAAAAAATATTGCAACAAAATTAGTAATTAAATATGTTTTAATATTATTCAACATGCATGCTTATACACAATCCAGATTTTAAATAGGGAAAGGGAATAATTAGCTATATATAGATTTCAGTGTTGGGAAGTGTTATATATAGATTTCAGTGTTGGTATTTTGGTATTACTTCATCGATCATTAGTAAATAGTAAAACGAACAACCTAGGTATCGTTGGTATATTTTAATTTAGTTCGAGATTAGCATACAAGGCATAATCATAGATATTATAAGAATGGATAGGACATCGAGCTTATCAACTGAGAATAAAGATATACAATTTTTGATGTTATAAGAGCGCCAAAGATTAGTAACCTAACCTCAAAAAGCACTCTTATAGTCTACCTCTCTCGTAGATATTGAAATTTCTCTCTTCTTATTCTGATATCGTACGTTTTATCGACTATCGTCTTGATATGAGACGTGAGTCGTTTTAATTTAAACGATATCGAATGCGCGGCCCTGACGAGAATCGGTCGGCGGACTGATTGTTCTCTCATAGGACAGAGTATAAAACAAATCATTTTTGTTTATTTTAATTAGTGATTATATGATCATTTAAAGCTGGGCACTAAGTAGTTAGTTGTAATTCATATTCACTTTGTAACTTAACTAGTTTAATTTAATGTGTAAAATAGTCTAATCTAACTAGTTAGAAAAAAACTAACTAGTTATTATTATTATTAATTTTTTTTATTCCAAAATTCCAAAAGCTGTTCCTCAATCATGATATTATGGCTATATGCCTATATAGATTTTTGGCTCATGTGTTATCAGTGGTAATTGTATATTATCAAGTATAATACAAGTATTCCCTCTAGTGCTCACGTCGAGAGACTTTTTAGTGCAGGAGGCCAATTATTCGATGAAAAGCGTGGGTCTATGTCTGATGATAACTTTGAAATGTCACTTTTGTTAAAATATAAAAAATATTTTGAATAAAATATACTAGAATATAGTCATATAGATTATATTATGTATCATTATTTAATATTAATATTTTAAGTTGTCATACTGTTATGTATATTTTTTATTTTGTTTCACGCTCTATGTTTCACGCTTCTAATAACTGATAAGTGATTAACCAATTAATTTAAATTATTACTTACCTAATTAGAACATTTCGATCAAATTACTATGTGTTTAATTCAATTTTTCAGTTTTAATCAATAATTTAAGTTAGATAACTTATTATTTACATTTCAACAAAAAGGTTTCTTAATCTAAAAAAAAACTTACTCCTAACTTCTACTCTAACTTAAGTTACTATTTTCACCAAACTAACTTCTAACTAACTAAGTTAGAAATTGCCAATTGGGACAATTTCAGAAACTAACTTATATTCTAACTTAGTTTTTTTTATTAAAGTAACTTAACTTCAACTAGTTGAAAAAAATGACTAACTTGCCCAGATTTGTCTAATAGTGTCCTTCAAGGTACAATATTATCGATAAACACAGGATTTTTTATTTGTCAGGTGTTCCTGTTACACCCTATATATGCAATTGATAGTTTTAACTTTTAACGCTCTCTACTGCAGCTTAGAATCGTTTTTCGAATTCTTTTTAATTCGATAAATTATAATTTTAATTTTTAATATTTTCGCTTTCCGCGTTTTCACTTTTCACAATAGCTGTGATGAACCTGCACTATCCTGAATCATTGAAACGTAGTGAGGTGAGTGCCTGACTATTCGGTCTCTGCATTGTAATAGTCCGTAATTTTATAAGTTTTTCTAAGAACAATAATCAAATTTATAATAATATAAAAAAAAATCGATTATTATGATTTTTAAGATTGGACAACATATTATACTTGTACCTACCTACCTCTATAGTCTATATAGCTACAGTAATACCTACATGTTAAGCCTAAAAATCATGTACAAAATGTCGACTGTCTAGAACATATTGATGTGCATAATAAATTACTTGTAGAGTTAATACATTATCTATATACAGTCGTAAAAAACGGTTAAAACCGCCAAAGACGGCTTATACATACATATGTATATAATGTATAACTGCGCAGTTGTCATATAATATATTATAAACTGGCTTCGGAGATGCAGACACAAAGACCGCGTAAAATCAAAATCTGTTTTATTGTCGATAAAACACGAGTAGGTAGAGATGTATACTATAATAATATCTGGTTTGTATATCGACGGGCAAAGCCAAACCGCCATGCCGTGCAGGCTTAGAGGGTTCACTCTGCGATGCAACAAATATACGCTAAGGTAATCAAAAAGTATTTGATTATTACAATGATAGTTTTCAAATGTATGTGGTTACTGATTAGTCAGGCTTTGAGTTTAAACGCTTGCATTTTTCATTTTTTCTTAGTGCTAGCTATACATATACGATACTAATTTTGAAATTAATCTGTTTCACTGCAATGTCTTTTGTTGAATGAGTATACTGAATTTTATGTTACGTGACTGAATTCAAACACTGCACCACACCAAGGCATTTTTGTCATAATTATATAGTTGTTAATATTTAGTCTATTATGTATTTTACATTTTTAGGCCATCAATTTCCCGGCCATATTTTTTTTATAGTAAGTCTCAATTTTATTTTTTCTATTATAGTAGTAATATTCTCTTGCATTTACAATTGGCATTTGGCATCATATACAAATCGAACCCCATGTGACCACCCTGGTTGGTATACTCCACCAACCTTCAGCGGCACCATTTTGAAGTGCAGTGCACTATCGTACCACTCTGAATAGGTGAAATCCTTTTTGTTAGTGGCCTTTGGTAGAAATCAATTGTGTGCCAATTGTCCACTAATACTTTTTTGTCACCATAAACCTAGGTACAATCATCAGCTTCATACACGCTCCAAAACCAAAAACCGTTAGAAATGACACCACGCGGCTGTAGAAAGCCGGCGTCTGCTGCAGGGCAAATATCTATTTATTCTCCACACTATATGTAGTCGCAGGTATATACCGTAAAGGCGTAAACGATATAGGTATACGCAATATTATATTATCATATTATATCGTCGTCATAGCATGTATTATATATATATATATATTATACGTATATATGAGTACATATAATTATATAATATATACGTTGTAGGAATAACCGTGTATACACGATATGCTCATACCACGTGTGTGGACAGTGGACGGGTGTATGGCGACGGGATATCATACCCGTACGGCTGTGCTCGCCGGGCGGGACTGTCCGTTCGCGTTATACTCGTGAACGGTTTTTCCATCTGATGGAGAAAAAAACCGTCATTTGATACGGTGGCGACTATATACGACCCAACCCTCGTCGGATGGAGGCGGTGGTGGTACACCTCGGAAGCATACATATTATAACGTCATATATATTTTAATAATATTTTATGATATATTATACACACGCGTATAATAATACTCATAATACAGTGTATCCCAGAAGTCCCGTATCACCCTTAGTATCTCCGTGGAAAATCAATATATTTAAATGCAGTTTTTTTACAGTCATAAGTATGGAAATTCTGATTGAATAACATAATATAAGAATTTTTTTTTCAAATATTCAAAAATTATTAAAAAAAATGTTTAGGCAAATAAGTTTATTAAATTTCCAAGATAGCTATTTTGTTTATCATGTTTTTTAAAACAGTTCAAAAAAAAAATATTAAAATTGTATAAAAATCGCCCAAGTTAAGACTAATTATTATTTTTAATTTTAGCCGAAAAATCGGCGTGATTGAAATAATTAACATGCGAATCGTATTTTGCTAGTGTCGTATGCATTGGTAACATAACTATTATTCTTAGAAATTCAAAATAATAATTATCTCTAACTTGAACAATTTTCATTAAATTCTAATATTTTTTTTTTAACTGCTTTAAAAATTACGATCAACAAAATGGCTTTCTTGGAAATTTAAAAAACTTATTTATCTGAAAATTGTTTTTAATAATCTTTGAATTTTCGAAAAAAACAAATCGAATATTATGCTATTCAATCAGAATTTCCATACTTATGGCTGTAAAGAAAACGGCATTTAATTATATTGATTTTCCACGGAGATATTAAGGGTGATACGGGACTTCTGGGACATACTGTACAGTTACTAAAATATATATACACACACGAACAATACAGCCGTTATTACACTGCAGGGTGTGTTAGTAAAATGGAAAAGTTTAGAGCTGATATAAATAATTTATAATTATTATTACACATACCGGAAATGGAAAATACGCACCACGACTGTATTGCATTAATATTTTAAGACAAATTGTATCGGGTATATCAATCATTTTTGAAACACGTGTTTCCATTCTGTAGATGCACGTCATTCGCATAATATTATGTCAACATTTTATTTTGGTATCTTGTCCTAACATCCTGTGATTATTTTTCCTGCTCAGACACCTGATGACTAAAGTTTGTAAAATGTTCGGTTACACTATCCCATTCATTATTATATCCTTAAATTAATCAAATTCTTATAACTCACCTACTGTTTTTTTTTCATAATCCTAAATAACTTTAGGTACATATTTTGATATATTTGAATATATTTCTTTACTGTAATTTGCAAATGATATGTATTTTGTGATAATTGATAAATTATTTATGATTAATTTATAATATTTATATTGCTTTTATTGTGTGTCAACTATCAACCATTTTAAAAACTTTTACATTTTACCCTGTCTCAGGCATACAATCCGTTAAACTTAAACGTAATTTTCCTAAAATAGTCATCTATGCTTTATGTTCGTCCGGTTTATGTAGTCTTAAAAATTTTTCCCAATATTTATCAAATTAAAATAGGAAGCACTATGCAGCATATATTATCTACAGAAAATACTGAAAATCTATCTTATAGAATTAAAGAAACCCTGAAAAGAATGACTAATGTGAAAATTATTATTGTTCCTAATTTAACGTAATTTTATGGAACTATCTCAATAAGTCTCAATTAACCCTAAGGCCTTAACATTGTTAGCCATTAATTGAGAAGTGGTAATTTATCGCAAAAATATTCTTGATACCATGCAAAAAATCAAATCAAATACTGATAGAGGTATCCAATTATATATAGGTACTTTAATAAATTACAGTTACATTTTTTTTTTTTTAAATACTAAGCATAGTAAAAAATAGAATGTTTATTGAGATTTATTAAATAAATAGTTTATTCCCTCTTTTATTAAATAAAATCTGTCAACGCTACTAGGCATTGACCATTGAGTCATAGCATATATTATATCGTTTTATAATTACCTATAACGTTTATTGTAATGTACACATTATAGTTCTACGACGCATAATAATAAGTAGGCATGCATGATTATTTAAGAACAGTAATAACAAATCTCTTTATTTCTAAAATCCTTTTTAAAATAATAAATTATTGTAGAGCTTTGACCGAATTTCCGTTTGAAAAAAAATCTATGCGATCCGCCCTATAATGCGTTCTCGCTATATAATGCGCATAATGACGAATGCGACACGCGACTATAACGTTCGTTGTCGGTTAAAAAAAAGCGGAAAATAGGATTAAACCTTTGTGCCGTCCCTTAAGACCGCCCATTGTCAGCGATGCGCGACGGTCCGAAGTTTTAATCGCCTCGTGTCTGCGTAATAATATTCGGAGTTTTCTTTTAATACGAGACTTCCCCAAGAATGGCGTTTCATTTCGGGTTTTATTTGCTTTTGAGTGATTATACGTCGAGTTCAAAATATATAGGTACCTACTAATATATAATATACGTGAGATGGGGTTTTGCCAAAAAGTTAAGCTATAATCCGAATTCACAACTCGTTCTTATACCGTCCTCCTTAGTCCTTATACTTACTGCAGGCCCGCAAACAAAGTCTTTTCGACGATCTATATTATGTTGGTGTATTATGTTACATAATTTGTGTACCTACGAATCGTTTACGGTATAGTTGGATTTTCGTCAATAAAAATATCTACGGACGACAGTGGTTTTCACCAAACGTTTACATATTTCGTTCTATTTCCCCCCAAATTAAATAATATTTGATGGATTCCCGTTCTATCAAAACAATTTTTATACAGACTAAGAGTTAATATTTAAATCTAATCCTTATTTAATAAAGATTATGTAAATAAAAAAAATGTTTTCCATTATTAATACTGTATATTATTCTATTATACTATTATAAATATTGAAGAATTTATTACCCAACAATAACTGTACTAATACAATAAAATTACATATAGTCAAAAAGTGTTGCCTATATAAAACTCCATAGAATATAAATAATTAATATGAGAATTCTAAATAATAGGTATGCCTAATAGACAATAATAGTGTCAAAAAAGTGAAATAGCAAATATACATCAGTCTCTTGCAAAATAAAAATTTCAGAAACAATTTATTTTATTAATAATTATTGTTGAAAAAATTTGCGTTTAAAAAAGAATTTTATAAACATAATATTTATATACCTATTAATATAATTCATTGGTTTTAAATCGTTACTTTGTATATTTACTTTAAAGCTTAAGTGAGTTATTATTTTCATTTTCAGTAGTTAATCATAGCGAATTTTCGATTAATACGAATTCAATAAGTCTCCGCTCAGAATTATTTTTCAGACGTTCAGTTAATTTATAATTATAGCGGATAATATAGATACCATTGTATACCATTAAATAACTCCCGTCTAAGCTATCTAAGAAAAACAAAACATTTTACTTGTATAATATTTATACTTTTCAAATACAAGGTCACTTATATTATTTGTTATTTATAAATATTATAGGTAATACATTTTAAAACTCGGATAATTTTTTATAGACTTATAGTGAAGCTTTTTCAGTTTAATTGCTGTGGTGAAGTATTTAAATAAATTTCACAAAACTTGACTAATATTTATTAAGCGAGTAAATTTAAAAATTTTTTATACTAACTATGTTACATTTTTATTATCCTACTTTTAAATTGCAATAAATAATAAAAAGTCGTGATAATTGATAAGTCAGGTGACCTATTGTAACTATTTTTTATCATAGAGATTTTTAGGTTCTTATTTTTTTAATGGCAACCTATTCCTGCATAGCTATACATTTAAGTTCATAATTGGAAACAGAATAATGTCGATGTATAAATATTAAATATCGAGTTTTGAACAAAAATATGTTATTTTTATACATTTGGAATAATTTAGATGAACAGAGTTGTATGGTGAATGGATCAGAACACTTACGGGGTATTAACCTTATACCTTTACTATTTTTCTTTACTCTAAAATTTAGTGAAAATATACATTGATTTCGATCATATTAATTATGCAGGGCTTTTCACAAATAATGAACTTAACTTAAATATTTATACATTTTTATTGGTTAGATATCATTTTTATAAAATTAAAAGCGAATATAGCACTAGATACTCTCACAAATGTTGTATCCTACACAGCCGCAGCTATACAGCATATTATACAATATATGACCTAACTAATAACACATAAAAAATATTATTATTTAAACTTTATGTGGCTTTGAATATAAGCACTCCTGAGCGGCATTCGAATCCCTGCCTAACCCTATACGGCTATACATCATATTATTTTGTATGAAAAACTACTAATGTTGTGTCGTTGTGGAGTCACCATAGTGGAATGAAAACAAATAGGTAACTAGGTAAATGATAACATTGATAAACTTT
Source organism: Acyrthosiphon pisum (assembly GCF_005508785.2). Taxonomy (NCBI): domain Eukaryota; kingdom Metazoa; phylum Arthropoda; class Insecta; order Hemiptera; family Aphididae; genus Acyrthosiphon; species Acyrthosiphon pisum. The sequence goes on along the minus strand of NC_042495.1, from coordinate 12,211,608 downwards.
TAAATTTAATTTGAACTTATCAGTCGCTTCTGAATCCATCTTTTAGGATTTTTATGAATGTCCGAGATAAGAATAAAACCAGAAAAAACTTCAGTGCATTTTCTATTTGAAAACGTGAAAAACCAAAGTCGGATGCGTTCTTTGTGATTGTATGACTGTATACTAATTATATATTATATAATATGTCATTCAATATTATTTTTAAATATCCTGAAAAAATCACCGTGATAAGAAATAGTAAAAAATTAGATTAATTTTATACTAACGTAGCGTTATAACCATTTAAAACCGTAAATTTTTTTTTAAAATACAAATCTCAACAATTCACTGATAAAATAATTACTAATTACTAATTAGCATCGCCAGTAAAATTAATTGCCTATAGTATATACACATATACACAAATAGTAATATTTTTTATTGAATATTTACAAGTCTAACGCAGCTCTCACACGACCCCTCTGTAGTCTGTATAATAATAATATATAATATACCTAATTATTATTATGACACTGGTAACGATAAGAAAAATTAATAACAACATCATGACGATTTATTATTATTATATTACAACAAAATATAATATTCGTGCATAATACGAGTATACGGCGTAGTGTATATACCATTATAATATTATATAGGTATACCTGCGGACGGTTGCAGTAGTGTAGCCTAGCTGTAAGCTGCAATTCACTGCACGCGTCGTAGGACGTTACTGCCAGGAGAGTGGGATCTGTCGGATCGAGAAGGACGTTCGGCCGCGCCGCCGCGCGGTTGTAGAAAACAACGCGAAAATAATAATAATAATAATAATAGTAAGTACATACCTAAAGTGTTTTTAATTATTCTTCACCGGGCACATGGCACGCGGTTTTCGCGGGCATCAGTCGGACGTCGGGTTGGTGCTGCAGCAATAGCACGATCACGCACGCGCCGTCCGGTTTACAATCGGTTTTTTGTGTTTTTTTTTATTATTAATTTTTTACCGTCGTCGTTATTCTCATTCCGTTTCCCTTATACGGCCGCGTTTATAATACTGTTTACGCGCGTCGCCAACGATGATCTAAATCGTAAATCAAATTAGTAGTAGGTATAAGGTTATATCCTGCAGTGCGTATATTTTTCGTAGTTCGTTTCCGACGTGCCACGCCGGAACTTCGTGTCGAATTCATCATCCCTGTGTCTATAGTGATATATCTAAGCTATATTGTACTGTTGTGTATCGCTGTTAATAATCATTCGTGTGACTTTGCCGCAACAATGACCGAAAAGCCTAGGGTTGTGTCCGCGTGCATGAAGCGAATCATCCGGACCAACGGACGAGCGCAACAGAGACCTCTGATATCAGGTTGGTACCTATAGAAACCAACGTACCTACATAGTACCTAAGAATATGAAGTATAATAATATGATGCGATGTGACATCTATAAAATGTTTAAATATTTATTATTATTTCACACAATAACTTAAAATACTTTATTTTTAATAGTTTTTTAATCAACACTTAATATACAATTAATTTATAATATAATAAACACAGAATAAAAAACCGTTTCAACTGTTGGATAGGTTATTCAATATAATAAATAATAAACATATTAATATATACATCGCAGTACCTATCGCATAATATTAGGTATAATATAATCAACTTATATTGCTTTTTAGCGACATTGAGGAGTTTCTTGATAATATAATAATTTAAGTCGATTGATTGTGATATTGATATTGTAATAACTTTAAATTAAATTAAAACAACTTGTTTTTATTATGTATATGCATATTTGCGCATAATCAAATCTACCAAATTTATAATATGTTATAGATAACAGTTTTTGTAGCTTTGTTTTTATTATATAGAAAATGAATGAAATTTAAATTTAACTGTAAAGAGAGTGTATTTGTTCAATAATATGGCATTTCCTGCGGTACCCTAGTGTTTACATTACACGAAATATACGGGTGTTGAGAATATAATAATTCAATTTATACTAAAAAAAGTTTCTAGAGCTCGAAAGTACCACAGAATAATAGCCTGCAGTAGGTAATTAGAGCATATACCAGATACCTGCATTTAAAATACATAATAATACCTATGTTTAGTATTATATTAACGTTTTTTTTAAATTATGAGAAGAAATGGCACTATTAGAAACACGTAATTGAGTTAATACATTTTTAATGTTTGAGATCCTATTTATTTACATATTTCGTACACAGCACATTTAAAAAATAAATGCCATTAGTGAATAGTGGCAACGTGTATTTAGTATTATTATACACGTAGGTATTTAATTTTTTTTTCAAAAATATGGTTTATACTTTATATACTTATGTACAATATGTGTATATAGGTAATAGCATTTAGCCAATAGGTATAGGTTATGTTGAGTTTATAATATGGGAGTTTATATTTTGATATTAAGACGAACATGTTAAAGATTTAAATTTTCAGATTTATCTAAGACTGTTATCATTTGTTTGGATGAAATCCGAAAAAAGAATATTTATTAATACCTTTGCTTATTATGTGACTTCGAGGTTTTAAAAATCAACAAAATCCAAACATAACAAAAATAATTAATAAACCTATACATATAATTTATAATTGTAACTTATAAGTCAAATATATTTCGATAAAATCAACGTAATTTTTTATTTGTTACTAGATACTATATACTATTACCTATACAGTATACAGCTAAAAACATACCTAAGTATGGAGTTCGCTCGGCTGATTTATCACCACGTTTACATAATAAAATAACGATACGGGAAATAGGTATTTTAATAGCTGGGGTCGCTATAAATGTATATAATACATATTATATTTTAATATTCGTAATATCAAGCAATTAATTTAATTATGGTATCATATATTCAAATCTGAATATTAAATAACTGACTGTGTAATATTGAGTAGAACATTTTAAGAATTAACCTAGAATATTAACTTACCCCGGTACTACCTACCCGTCTATAATATTATATCAACATTCAACATAGTGTAAAATCATCAAAAGTCTATTTATTAGTAAATTTATACATAGGTATTAGCCATTAGGTATGCGTTATTGCAATCAGGTATAGGCTACAGCCTACAATAACGTAGGTATACCATTGGTTTAATTACCATAATCGGCAATCAAAAAAAAAAATAAAAATGTCGACTAATAATAAAATCAGTAAAAATTATTCGTTTAAAAATGTTTTCTTTGTATATTAAATATAAGTACATATAGAATATATAAACATTAAAATGTAATTGTAAATATTATATAAAAATATAGGTATTTCGACATTAGCCTGCCTGCTACAGCTGTACACGTAATAAATTGCAGTGTTGTTTTTATTGTTGTTGAACTTAAATGATTTCATATAAAATAACGTGAAATACGTTTCGAGTTTATTCTCGGTTTGTTTCAAATGTCCTTTGAGATGAAGTGTGTAAGCAACAGGTAGGTACGCATATTCGTATAATATATATCTATTAATACTCGAATATAATAGCAAATTCTGTATACAATATTATGTACGCATAATATTATATATCACTAACCTTGTCCTTCGATATCAAGTTCTATTGTAGATCTTACTTGTTATGTATAATATTATTATAATACTACACAGAACTACTGAAGTTGACAATATGTCATAGTCGTACAGGTGGAAGATATTTCCTAAACTTCATATACCTATATGTATGGCATTATAGCCTGCAACTTGTAACTTGCAAGTATTGTTAACCACAATACTCACATACATATATTATGATAAATATCACGTGTACGTTTATATTAATATACATACTAATTAAAAAATAGTATACGCGATTTTAACCTGCACAGTACGTAATTCCAATATAATATAATGTTATTAATGTTACTATAAAAACGTACAACAATAATTATTATTATTAATTCCGAATTCGCATTTATGAAGTACAACAGAACGTATGCCCACGCAAAAATAATTAGTAAGTACACCACAACATTTGGCCATAAACGCGTGTATTATTTCTCACGGTTAATGAAAATTTAGAACTATAACTATACACTTAAATACTTAATCATACGTGCTTCTTTGTTTTTGAGAAAATTGCAAATAAATATACATAATTGGGCCCATATAATAATATTAGTTAACTCTGGTTGAAAGGCCGATGACATCTTTCAAAAAGTCATCGAAATTATAGCCCGAGTCGGGAAGGGAAACTTAAATTATTATATAGGTATTATATATATATGTATGATGATGCTCACAATTTGTATAAATTGCCTGCGCATAATAACAATGTAATTTTTCATAATAATAAACTCTATTGTTTTTAAAATGGGATTTTACTCGTTTTTAATTCATGCGGCGCATGATATTGTGTAAAATAATAAAATAATAAAATAATAATTTACAATACTAAAAAGTATTGAAAACATTATAAAATGGAAGCCGTGTAAATGAAAATGCATAAAAATTTCTGCATCAGCCGGGAATCGAACCCGGGCCGCCCCGCGTGGCAGGCGAGCATTCTACCACTGAACCACTGATGCTCACACAAACTCAAGACAAAATGTTTAGTTTTAAATTTCAAGTATTAAGGGGCCTGCGCGCGACCTGTTAAAAAACAGGAGCAAAAAGCTCCAAAACATGCCTTACAGGAAAAACTCTCACGCCTCGTAGAGTGATCAGATTTTGATAATTTTTTTTTGTTAGAAAGAGGAAAACTTCTTACAAGGCGCATTTAACTTTGATTTACAATATTCTATTTACGAGTTCTATAATAAGCTTTTGAATTTTACAAATTTTTACATGTTTTTAATTCTTAATTATTTTTTGTTTTTAGCATTGTAATCAAAAATCGAAGTTCAACCCGCCCTGTAAAAAATTGTCCTCTTTCTAACAAATAAAAAATTATCGAAATCCGATCACTCTACGAGGCGTAAGAGTTTTCCCTGTAAAGTGTGTTTTGGTCGATATAATACACCCTATCAACCCCCCTAAATAGGTATTGGGTAGTAGATTAGTGGAAAAGACTTATAATTGAGGTAGCAACTAAAATATAAAATGTAATTTTCAAATTGTATAGAATTGTGGAAAATTTGAAAAACTGACACCGGGACCCTTAAAAGTGTTAAAAATAAATAAAAATAAACAATTCACATTCACCAATTAACAATGATGAACGTGTGTATTATATATATGCTGCAATAGTAGTATAGTACGATGTTATTCTAACTAGCTGTGTTTTTTATACTTTAATATAATTTTTTATTGTCAAAGTTTTACATAGATAACTACATGAGTATGGTTGTAGGTACCCCTATTTATTAATATTCAAAATATAAAAATTCTTTCAATAACTTTTTTACAGCCATTCAATTATGAGTTTTGACTAAATATTAACACTTCAGTCTTCATTACAACTATATAAATATATTATTTTTATGTTCTTTATTGATCTATTTTTTTTTTTTAATAACTTTGAAGACCAGCTGTGCTGGAAATTATATTATAATAATATTATTATTATACCTATATAGTAAATAATACTACCTATAGTGGCTAATATACTGCTGATAAAATTAGTTTATAAATATTTAAAACCATAAACAAGTAAAAACCTAACTAAAAAATGTTTTAAAGAATTTTTAATTTGAATAACAGCAATCGAGCAATTTTTTTAAATGTTTAATGTTGTACCTATATGTCTAGTAGCTACTGTAATGGAATAATATATAATTATTATTGTTCTTGTTCAGATAGGTAGGTAGATACCTATACTATAGTTAATGTATTGGTACCTAGGTAGTATAGGTAATAGGTATACAGCTATAATAGTATAATACCTAAAGTCTGTATTGAGTATTCATGATACAAGTATCATGGTAAGTAGTAACCTACTACTATAATACATAATATACGATATACCACCCACAATCAGTGGCGAGGGGCTGTTATGTCGGGAAAATTTGAAAACTATAATTAAGATGAAAAATGCTTTTAGTGTTCTATGAATATATTGCGTAAGACCATTAAATCGTAACTATACCTATATATTCTGGCATTCTGCATATTTATATTTTAATTTCCCATGAATTCATTAAGCAGGTTGCAAAAGTCTAAAAGTTAAAATGATATAATAATGTATAGGTACCAACGTCCAACGGCATCATCATACCAAACATGAGGGATCCCATAACTGATCCTAATAATTAAGCTTCCCATCTTTCGCCGTTTAACGAAATATCAGCCTCTCCCCTCTCCCAAAAAAAAATAAAACCACCAAAATCCTAGCTACGCCATTGACCTACATGGCTACATAGCAACATAGCAACATTATTATTTCATGTCTTGGCTAATCCAATAATTTCATTATTTAATGTTACAGATAATTAAAATTTAAAATGTTTATCCGCATGTCGCTGCCAATTATTCGTACCATCGCGGTATGTTAGGTTAATATATTAATATAAATGTAAGTAATATGATGCGTATATTTGACTACAGTTTTAAACTGAAATTACACTTAAATATGAAAAAATATTTGTTATATCTACGCCCTGCAGTGGTATGTATTATAATAAATAATAATATAATAAATATAATATAATATATAGTGCAGTAGCGTACATAGGCCGTGATTAAAATGTATATAGGGTTTGATATGTACTCATATGATGAGGAGCCTAGGACGTAAATTGTATATAACTTACGCTTACCTTACCTACCAACCTACAATTACATTTGTTATTATAATTATGAATTCGAGATTACTAAAATCGAGTTTGCAAACCGTGCAAGGTGTCAAGGATTGAGAACGTCACGAATGTCAAAGTGCTAATTATTTTTATTTTTGATATAATAATATAATAATAAAATTATGTGTTATACATTTATACCTATATATAGGTAGCGTCGTAGCGAGTGTTTACAAATCGCAATTTATGTTCCGAATAATGACTATAGGTCTGTAAGGTACCATGTCCGATGTACCTTAGGTTTATGGTGATGTAATAAGTTATGGAGAGGGGGCTACCTATTCCATTATAGCCCCATTCGCCACTATACTTATTTTCAATAAATTATTTTGGGGAGAGAAGGAATTCAATTTTTAAATTTTTTCGTTGACCTTTTACAGGAGCAAAAGTTCTGACTGTCTGGCTAAGTCCCCTAACTTCTAAGCTCCTTCTATATACTCCCTCTAAATAAGCTTATGTATATAGTACCAAAGAAGGTTTTTCTTAACTATTTACAATCTTTAGGTTTTATTTGTTTCCACGATCTCTTATGCTCTTTCTCTATATATATGTATATATTAATATTATAATATTATTCCTACTACATATGCGTTATTATTCCTTAACGGATCATAACCACTCAGTGGCGGATCTAGGATTTTTTTATGGTGGGTGCTATTTTGTTAATAATAATAGCCTTAAAGTACTTACTATGAACAATTTGGGGGGGGGGAACTAATAATTTGATACTTAAACATAATTAAGCAATATAAAAATTATAAACAATTTAACATATATTATTTTTTAATTATTAAGTACTTTACAATGCAATATAATATAATATTATTTGAATTTTTTACAATTATTATATTGACCAATCCTCCATTTGCATTCTTCTTCTTTTTTTTCTTGAGAACTGATCGACAACTTTGTCAATATCTATATCTTTATCTTTATGAATATTTAATAGAGCTAAACCATTTAGTCTAGACTCAGTCATTGTAGAGCGCATATAATTTTTTAATCTTCTTAAGGTAGAAAAAGATCTTTCAGCAGTTGCTGTTGATACTGGAAGTGTAGCAAATAATTGTAAGAGGATTTTGATGTTTGGAAAATATTCTTCACAGTATGGGAGTGATGTAACAGCAGTATGAGGAATATTTGTTTCTATTTTATTCCATTTAGTTTTCCAAAGATTAATTTCTGCTTTTAATACTAAATCTGAACTTGAAAGTAAATCTTGATCATAGAACATTGCAGCATTTAATATAGCTTCAGTGCTATATGAATCTTTATGAATTGGAATGAGACCTTCGAGTGGAATAACTTTAACAAATTTATCACTGAATCTTGATTTTAATTCTTGGATCATATGGTCTAAAAATGGTATAAAAATTGTTATTTTAAACCACTCCATAGGATTTTGGTTGACATTGGCATTAATGTTATTCCTTTTTGTTTGATGGCCACTAAGTCGAGGAACTTTTAATTCTTCATCAAATATTTGTAACTTTTGAGCTGCACTTTCAAATAAGGTGATGAATGTTGTATCAGGATTTTTACGAATGTCTTCAAACACATTAAGTATATTTTTGACATTTTCCATTGCACTAGATAGATTTGCCACTCGGCGATTTATTAATAATTTTTAATAAAAATACGCAGAGCGGTGGGTGCTTCAGCTCCCAAGCACCCCCCCTAAATCCGCCACTGTAACCACTACAAGTACCTATTAGTAAAAATATATATTTTAATTCGGCATCAAGCTTCTTACCAAATTAAGTTTTTTCAGACCACTTAAAATACGGATTGAACGAGCTTTTGAATTTCGTTTAAACCATTTGAATTTTGAGAGTTCATTACTATGCATAAAATGTATTATAAGGCAAGTCGAAATAAATAGATTAATATCGTAATAATAAATAATTATTCAAATCATTTTGAGAAAAGAGTACAACAAAAAAAAAAATTATTGCATCAGCCGGGAATCGAACCCGGGCCGCCCGCGTGGCAGGCGAGCATTCTACCACTGAACCACTGATGCTTGTGTGGGGGACACCAAAAATACCATTATTTATTACTGTTAAAGTTTGAATATCTATATTGATTTAATTGATTGATTTAAGACGTATTCAACCATAAATAAAAAAAATATAAGAGAGATAAAAAACTATATTTATAGTTACCTTCTTATGTTTATTACTTATTAATGCATTAGGTACCTCGTACCTACAATGCCTCTCTTTTCATGTCAGGGCCTCCAAAATTATTCTTTTAATAAACTATAAATACTTATGATGAAAATAAGAATTTTTGAGCAATTAACACATGTCAAAAGACAAATACTAATAAGTCGTATACTTACTTATATTATATTATTATTTATTAATTATTATCATAATATATAATTTCAAATAATGTTACTAGCTGATATTATCAATTGTATGCAGAACGGTGTGGATAGGTACCTACATAACATGGTATAAATAATTTAAATATTTGAATATTAAATATATTGTGTAGGTACTATAGGCTATAGCAGGGATGGCAAATCCATGGCACGCGTGCCCGAGATGGCACGCGAAAAGATTTTGTGGGCACGCGAAAATTTTACTATATATATTATAGATTATAGAATATAGGTAATTTTGACCATACGGCTTTTATGGTCATTAACGATTATTCTATTTTATCTATCCTAACCTTTTTATACATAAATTATACAATCGAATTATAATATAACAAAATATAATTTTTTTCATGGCACGCTCTAAAAAAAAAAAAAGGTAATTTTGGGCACGCAGTGTTCAAAAGGTTTGCCATCCCTGGGCTATAGACTATAATTGTTTAATTCAGGGGCGTCATTTCAACTTTTTGAAAGGTATTCTAACCACTAGGAAGGTAGGCCAAAAAATGTTCAGCTAACGAATATATTATACATTGTATTACCTATTGTAGTAGGTAACTAGGTATAATAAACAATAGTTATGAGGAAAAAAAAAAATCTCGCGATGCTCGAAAATTAGAATCTTTTAATATTTTACATGTAGGTAATAACATAATATATTATGGATATAGTATAGGTAAAACTGTAGAAGGTATCTATATATCATAAATAATAATACTAATATTATTTGTACTTAAATTTAAATATTTATAGACACTATTGTACATTTGTACCTAATTATAAATGTATATATTACCTATATTTTGTTATTTATTCTTTTAATGTCCAGGTTAGGCTTAAATTTTTTTTTTTTTTGATCCTCCCGACCCTTCCCCCACACCATACAAAAATTATGTATACGCCCCTGCTTATGTTGTAACTTATATAAAAGTTAAAGTATAATCAACTTTTGAGTCTTATTAATTTATTATAGCTACCTATTCAAATTTAAAACATTGACTTTTGAACGGCAATAAATTTGATGAGTTTTGTTAACATTTGAAATTTAAATACTTGTAAGAAAAAAATGTACCTATATTTTTCCGATATTTTTGAATCGATTAAATTACAACTTATGAGGAATCTTGTTTTAAATTTTCAAGCTTTTTTATCAGACATAAAAATATGTATCAATATTCAAAGAAAAAAAACTAAAAATATTCGAAAATTATAAATGCCAATAAATAGCTTAAAATAATTAGCCTAAATATTTTGAAAATGTCATTGTCAATATAGAATATTATAGTTTAAATTGAAATTATAGTGGAAATGTCGAATATGTTTCAAGTTTCTACGATTAATGGTTTTTTGATTACCGGTAAAATAACATTACTCCCCATTATATACGTTTGAGTTAACATAATAAGTTACCATTGTTACTGCTCCAATAGGACATAGGTGACAATAAAAAAGTTTTAAAGTTTAAAAAACACACATACCACTGTAAAACAAATTCATGCTATTATTATCAATAAATCCGAACATAATAATTTCTTCGTATAAAAATAGTATAATTACAAATAATAAAGTTAAATTTATGAAATTCAAAGAAACCGAAATTAGTTTCAAATTTTAATCGGTTTTTCAAGAACGGTACAAGAACGGTTTTTCAATTCTATGGTTTCGGCTTGGGTTTTGAAAACGGTTTTTGAAGGTCTTAAGTTTCGGTTTTTTAACCGATGTTTAAAAGCTTTTGGTTCCGGTTCAGTCCCGGAGTTCAGAAATGAGAAAACCGCGGTTTCGATCCCTGTTTTTTACATATATATGTTTCATAGTGAACAATGAAGATGAACATATTATTGTATGTTTGTATGTCATGTTTATTTAACATGGTAATAGGCAGTGTATGAAGTCGTGAACAACATTGCCAATAAAATATATTATAATATTTATAATGGTAATATTTAGACTTTAGAGAATTAGAAATTTTGAACTTAAAACATTATATTACACTTCGTTTAATGATATCGATAAATTAAATTGTGTTATACCTTAAAGTTTAAACTATTATATATTATATTTTAAAATGATAACTTTTCCACACTAGTAAATAATAATTATGCAATTTCACCAGATCGCTATAATTTTGCCTATTCCTCAAGGGCCAATGCTATAATTATAAATTATAATATTAGATAGAAGGTTGGTACTATTTTTTGGTGATACTGTGTTCTGTGCTTATTGCTGAATTTAAGATAGTGTTGACTGTTAACTAATGATAAATTATTTATATCGGAAACTGGAAACAGTCTAACATCTCTTTAAATATAGGTACATTATACGTCTAGTCGTCTAGACACTAGAATATGTCATTAGCTATTAAGTATATTATCACAATATTACGAAAGATTAAAAATTCCAGAAGTGACGATTACTGTATACGCGGAGAGTATAGGCGTATAGTTCATAGATTGTCTAATGTCTACAGTACCTAATTGTGTTTATCTGTGTGACTGTGTGTATAAATTGACCTAATAGTATTCGTCTGTCACAAAAATTGAACTAGCTTTTATGTACTTGCAGTTTGTATTTTATAAATTCATGTGTTTAGGTACGTATGTTAGTAACATTATAAATAAGAACCGTCATTCGTCAACCTATATATAGCATATAGCTATTATAGCCATATGGGTAAAGGAATATAAAAAAAGTAAAAACATTAAAACAAACAAAACACAAAAATACATTGCTTGAATATATCATATGAATAAGTAAATAATTCATAAATGTGGAACATAATACTATGATCATGTTTGGAAAAAATTTCAAAAAATGTCTGCATCAGCCGGGAATCGAACCCGGGCCGCCCGCGTGGCAGGCGAGCATTCTACCACTGAACCACTGATGCTGTTGAGATTGTATTAGAATTTTGATATTTTCTAACCGTAGGGATATTGGTGAACATTGAATTCAAATTTAGGTGTGAAAAGTATTGAAGTATCATAATCACTGTCCTAATTCCTGACCCACTGGCCACGAGAGCTTCCTAGTCCCCCACCTCCCCCCCTCCAATACCCGATTTCGTTAATATTAGAAAAATGTCTTTTATAACAAAATAAAATGTACACCTTAAGTTTGACTTTTAACACCAATTTCGGAACATCCAATCATATCCAATCATCAATATTTTTAAACAAAAATTTAACAAAATATAAACATTTGACATAAAAAATAATAATATTGGAAGTATAGATCTTGTGGTGCTATAAACATCGGTACCTATTCCCCGTAATATAATACATAAATTAATATTTAATTTGCCCAAATTTTTCTGACTCTTAGAAAATAATTTACATGGCAACATGGATTGTCTGATTCTCGTCATGTACTGTACCAATCATCACAGGGCGCCAGGTAGCGGGAACCTGCAGTTGGATTGAGCATAAAAAAGAAGTTGATTAATAATATAAGTAATATAAATTGTATAAAGAAAATTGAAAAATGTATGGGAAAAAGAGATAAAACGAATATGTCAAAAATTAAGTAAATTAGACCAATAATTTGCATCAGCCGGGAATCGAACCCGGGCCGCCCGCGTGGCAGGCGAGCATTCTACCACTGAACCACTGATGCTTATGCCGTGTTTGGGAATTTTAATACACTCTAAATGTAGGATTTGTAGGAACATTAGTGCACCTAATGAGTACAAATTCAAGGAGTACTTAATTATTAAAGCCTCATTATAGATAACAGACCCGTGTGGACTTAATAGGGCCCTACTTTTGTTAATATTGAAAAATTACTATCATAACAAATAATTTACACCTTAGGTCTACTAACAATAATTTTTCAATATCAAATTTGTTTGGACTAAAACTTTTTAAAAATATATTGGTATTCGTAAAAAAAAATCAATTTGACAAAAAAATATCGTAAAATTTTCGGGGTGTAACAAACATCTGTATCCAATCCCCGTAATATAATTCATATAACCTAGGTTTAAAATAAATGTATATTTAGTTAGTTCAAATAGTTAAATCTACGTGGGTCGGCTGATCGTCATCTAAAAGCCGCATCGGTTATCTTCGGGCTGCGGGAACCAGCTGAGCCAGGCCGTAACTGGTTGGGTTACCAGACACCCCCCCCCTCGATATTTCTAAAAGAAGAACAAGAGTTTCTATATTTTGAATGTAAAAATTATAAATGTCCACTGTCCAGTATGATCTATATTAATAACATTTTGGACCTCTCCCTCCCGGAATTTTTTTCAGCTAAGGCCTTTTAAAAATAAAAGTAAAAGTATAAAACATAAAAATAAAAGTTAACTAACAATATTGAAATTAGTAACATAAATCGTAATGAAAACTAAAAAACTAATTGGGAAAAAGATAAAACAACAATGTCAAAAACTTAAAGTAAGTTAAACAGACAATAATATTGCTGCATCAGCCGGGAATCGAACCCGGGCCGCCCGCGTGGCAGGCGAGCATTCTACCACTGAACCACTGATGCTGATGTCATTCGAAGTCGGTTTTGATGAAATTTAACCAAAATGGAGTAAACACGTTGAGAAGGTATGTTGCAGAAACGTTACGCGTGAAAAATTAAAAATAACTATGCGTAGAACATATTATATTATATTTTAATTTAAGTCGATGTCGAGTAATTGTCTCAGTGACGTTATAAATTATAATATATGACGAGAACTGATGTAAATGTGTAATAATTGTCATGGTCACTCGTTCAAATATAATATTTTAGCCGTAAGTAACTAACGGTTATTATTATATGCCTAGTTTGCTGTGAAAATTGTTTTACACAAATACAATCCACTTAGAGCCAGAATATGTGCCATAAAATGTAGAACCCACATGTAAAAATGTACCTACATTAAAAATCGGTGAACTCGGTCTGATGTAGTGATGTGCCTATATACTATATAGGCATACAGGTATAGTAGGTGTCGAGTCTATCTTGTCATTAGGTTGGTCATTATTAATATTGTAAAGGATGTGTTAATGTTAAATATCAGAATTCGATGACCTGTCAGCATATATTTCTAAGAGATCTTCTATACGACATTAATATTACTATTAGTGGTTTATTTTTCTAAATTTTTCTAATTACAATCATTTACATAATAATACATTCCTATATCCGTTGAACAGTGTGAATAGGTTGGTTGTACCTATAAATATCATAAAATAAATAGAATTATTTTGAAAATGTCACTGTGTATAGTTAATAATACTACTTAGTACTTACCTATATATATGTGGTAGGTACCGAAAAGCTTCTAGACTCTAGTCCCTACGAATAATATTTTTTTGCATTATATAACAAAATAACCAAGACGTTTTTTTTTTTCATTTAAATATAAACTTTTGATTTAAACTTCAAATGTCAATAAAAAAAGTTGTGCATTTGAATTTTTGAGATTTTTGAGTTTCTGTAAGCAAAACTTAAGAGGAATCAAGAATTCAAGCTTTAGCTATAATAATTAAAATATTATACATTTTTAACTAAAAAATAAATTGCAGGTAGATTTTTGTGATTTTTGTTGACAATAATGTAAATTATGTAACTTTATCGTTACCAAACTTATTTCATGAAGACCTTTAAAAATGTAATTATATTATATATAGTATTTTAACTTCAGTTTTAAATGCTCTCAAGTTTATTACTTTGACGAGTCCCGTCAATTGTGTCTAGTTAACAGTATTGTTTATTATTTATTATATACTCTTTATGAAACTATGCGCGTTTATATTTTAAATAGTTAAATATGACATCATTTTCAAGGCTGGGAGTTATTAATAAGTTAAAAAGTTAAAGTAAAGTTAAAAAGGTTAGTTATACTTTTAACTAACTTATATAATATCATAACACGAGTTACTTTTTTTAAAAGTAACTTCTAACGTAACAAGTTAAATTTTTTCCATGATATGTAATTACTAGGTAAGTAATCAGTTAGATAATTTTAAAGTCACGTTATATTAATTTTTTCTAACGACACTTAAACACTATAATAACATAAATAAGGATTTTAGTTATTTAGTTGTAATTCAAAATATTTTTTCATGGGAATTTGAAACTTTTACTCATATTATTATATGTAATTGGCACAAATGCTCAATGGCTTTTTAAAAACATTTAGATTAAATTTATGCTATTGCTTATTTCTACAACGATTCTATTCACATTTCACACGGTTCTACGGCGATAAGTATCGGTATTGACTCTAAAGATAATAACAATAATAGCCAATTGCTAGGTACATTTAAATATATAGGTACTATTATAACAATTAATAACTTAGTTTATTCTTTTAAGTTATTCTATTAACCTAACCTAATTAGTTCATTTTCCAAGCTTTGATCATTTCTATCACATTGAAATTATAAATATTTAGGTAGTTCTTTTCATATACATAGATGAATCAACTGCAGTTTAATCGGAATTTTTTTTTTATTGTATTACACTATACCATTAGGATTTACGATATTACCTGCTTAATGCGTATAAACCTAGTATTGATAATCAGTAAAAAATAAAAATAAATATAACGTTAGCTATAATATTTATTAATTATTTACAAACTATTATAACAATAATATGTAAACATAATATGAGTCATCTTTTTCCATTAAAATGTAGATAAAATATACCTAATATATTTATTTCATCGCCAAAATCGGGTAAAATATATGATAAAAACTTGTGATGTAAACTTTATTGATGATAATTTTTTGAATGAATCATAATATCACTCTGTGTAGATATTTTAATGAGTGTGATTATACAATCTGTACGCATTATGTATTATACGAGTTTTAATAAATAATTCTAGATTCAATCAACTTGTATATTATTATCATAGGTAACAGAGAGTTCACGGGCCTTTGTCATTTCAAACACTCTAAATTGAGCTAGGTATCTAACTTATTTAGTGATTCTATTGGTCAATCAACGATTGGTATTCGGTTAGGTTAGACCAGTGCTTCTCAAACTTTTTTGTCATGGGGCCCCCTAAATTTAATGTAAAACTGTCCCCTTAATCAAAATCATTAATTATTTGTTTCTTAATTGTATGCTAAAATTACATGTACTATTTCAAACAGATAAATTATTTTCAATAATAAATTATATTGTTGGTTATTTAATAAATAAATAACCTACCCCACTAAATTTTAAGTGAATTGTGTATTTTTTTATAAACGTTTAAAGAACTATTTTCTTTAAACGTTTATAAATAAAATAAATAATTCACGGCTCCCCAATAATATAACCACGGCCGTGGTGCCAAGTTTGAGTAGCACTGGGTTAGGCCACCAAATTAATTTTAATGAATTGTTAGATAGTACTGTTAGTATTTACTGAACATATTATTGCAAATAAAATAAAATTGAAACACCAGTAGAAAAAAAGAAAAGTTTTATTAAAAATAAATTATTTTTTATAATTCTATAATGTACATTATAGTTTTTTTTTAAATTTAACATCGACAAAATGAAGGTTAGATACGTGTTTATTTTCAAAACTGGATGTACAAATGTATAAATTATTTTAACTATAATAAATAATAAGTTTAACAAAGAGACATAGGATTTCACGAATGAAATTGGATATAACTATAAAGTTAGAAATAAATGGGAGTTATCCAATACTATATAAGTTTTTCTAAAATGAGTAGGTATTATAAAAACTATAGGTATCACAAAGTACTATATCCCAAGAAAGATTACATTTATTTTTATTTGTTTAGCAATAAGTAGTATTAAATATTTATATCTATAATGTTTAAATTATTCTTTTTGAATGTCTTATTTATACCTCATAAAATAATTTATAATTTATGTAATATCACATTAAAATGTAATGTTTTATTTTTATTTTTATTTTTTTTATTATTCAATAGGATTGTCAAATATAAAATGTTTACGTTTTTAAATTTTTCTAATTAATGTCTCGATATATTGTATGTTTTCCATAAATAATAAATTGCCATAAAAAAAAGATTAGGAAATGTGTTTGGCCTATGAGAAATCAAAACACAGCTATCTAAATGCTTTAAATTAGTCTATTTCGAAAAATGACGAATACAAGTTTGTGGTAAATGTATAAAAGCCTTCGCTTGTCTATAGTTTCAGCTTCATATAACATAATATATGTATACTTACTATAAATATTAAAATATGCAGACATGCAGTACCTATGCGTTTGGATAGTAACGTCATCGTCATGGTGTCAAGTAAGGCAAATCATGTTATGAAGTACAACGCATTGTCGCATTTGAAGTTTTGTGTCACGGGAAATATAAGCAATTCGACCTCGTTCAAACATCGTTTGATGGCAGTGGTACACCTGCAGGCACCTGACAATAATATATTACAATATTATATTATGATATATAATATATAATATAATTGAGAGAGAAAATAGCATTACAATCGTAAATTACGTTTTGGAGTGTATTCGACACGTATAATACGCAGGACCCGACCCGGCCGCGACGAGGTCGGCGAAACGCGTATTTTTCAATGCACAGCATAATAACTAAAATAACGAACATCATAATATCATATAGTATTATAGGTAGAAATATGAACTGACTCCATTTGAGGACGGTCATACATAGATATAGAGAGAATATGAGAAGTTTAGTCGCGTTCGTTGGGTGAGAAACTTTGGCATTTGTCGAAGACTTTAAACATATTTGAGTGGGCTAAATTGACGAAAGCTTCTGGTTAAATTGTCATTGTATATAATATAATATTATTCTATATTATCATTATTCACGTCTATTATATTAGTTCATATAGTAATATAGTTAGTGAGTCAGTCTCTTAACTGAAGTTAAGTTAACGTTTTAATTACTATATTATAGGTAAATGTATTTTTAATCGAACTTAAATTCGTTGCACCTCAGCCGATTTTAATCTACAATCATCGTTGAAAGGTCAAAATGACTTAAACAAATTTAAAGTAGGTCTATCGAAATCGTGTTAAAATAAAACCCACAGACACTATATTACACTGCAACGAAAAAAAAATACGAGCTGCTCGACGGCACTTCCATATAGGCCGAAGTTAGCCAGAATAATATAAAAATAATAGCATCTCGGTGCATATAGAACCTGAAGTGCAGCCATAAGATACCAGTTATAAATGATTATACACGCGTATCACAGTCTAGTTGGCGAAGATCGCGCGTAATTGGCGCATAAACTCGCGTGATGTGTGCTGCTTTGATCATCATCTGCACACGTCGTGTTTAATAATTAAATTCATGTACTATATTATGTAAATATAAACATTTTACTTAAATAATATGTATTTAGGTTCGAGAGGAAATAGCTAACAATAGTAGGTGAACATAAGGTGTTTTCTTACACACACGAGTACACGACTTTAGGTGTCTAGATCTATAGTTCCTACTTGGCTACAATTATATAATACGTGTAGGTATACTATATAGTATAATATACGATATACCTACAACCTACTAAACTATTGTCTATCAATCATCATAAAATAATATGCCTATATATTATGCTACTTTTGTAGAATGATTTTCGATCAAAATTTGTTTTACTAAATTTATAATTCTACTAATCTACTTATAGACATCTCATATTTATATTATTCTATTTGGCATAATAATATGTATATAATATATTTTAATAGTTTATTATACAATCAAGATTGACCAAACTCACATTATTATAAGTTTTTAAAAGTTGTTACTTGGTACTTTTTATATAATATTATTATTTAATATTTATACATTTAAAATATGTTTTTGCAATAATCGTTTTAAAGATTTCAACATCTTTTAATGATATTTAAAAAATAAATGTATTCTGCCTTTTAGTTTTTCTAAACAAATAGAGCTGCAACGGCATCTATGTCGAAATAAATTAGATGAGAAAATGTATACAAAATGAATATTGGGTCTTATGCATTTAATTTTAATAATCTTTATTATTTCTCGACTAGATGTGTGATGTGTGCGCATTTGAAGTGCAGGGTGTACATTTTCACATCCTGCATAGTATCATAGTTAATTACTTAACATAATTCAATTTTAATTTAATAATTATTTAAGATATTTTACCATAAATAATTATTGTACATTAAAACATTCCAATGAAAAAGGCCTATACGCAAACGCATAATGCGCATGCTTATATCTGAATATTTATAACGTTTGTTTTATTATTAATTTGTCATCGATTAAAAGAAAATTACAATTTTATTATTTTTATCTTACAGTTTAACTATGTGTATTATAATTTATATTTGATGAAAAAATATATATATATAATTACGGTACGCCAATAAATAACATATTAACTAGTTAATAAACAATAATACTCCTAAAGTAGTTGATATTTCCGGCCATTCCCGAGCATTCCTTCCGATATCGGAGAATTCCCTCCAAGTTATGTTCCCGAACATTTATCTACTCTATAGCACTGCTTAGTGCTTAATGTTTATAAAATATAAATAGTTATATTAGATAAAATATTTATAAACTATGATTTATATTTTATAAACAGATACATACATCTAAAGTTAAATGCGCTCACATTCCCACCATGATTGACCTACAGACATCCGCGAAAATTATACACCTAACTTTTCTTTAAGTCCTATGACTTATGCATTAGTGTGCATTTTGAGTTAAACGTTCAATATACGATTATACGTGTTTCCAAAGTCTGAACACTTTGTATATACCTGCAGATTGCTAGTATACTATATTATACGAGTAACTATAGTTGGTAAGTACAAATAATTAATAAATTTAGGTATAATATTAACTATAACCATGCTTACGCGTATTATAGCCGTCATTAATCATTATCTCGTAGTTATTACAATGTGCTGTAACTACAGTAGGTACCTACAACTGCTGCACATACTCCAGTCCAAGGATAAGTGTTAAAGTGTCCGGATACGGTGCGTACACAGATAGGTCAGTGTAACAATATAATAATGCTTTATATTAAAATAAAAATATATTATGCGTACACTGTAGTACAAAGATACTATACGTATTTTTAGTATAAATATAATTTTTTTTCTTATATTATATTTTGTTCGCGCAAGCACCTACATAGTATGTACCTATGTGCAATAATATTAAATGCTCGACGCCGCCGACCGTTACACCCCATGTCCAACAGTGATAATGCTTAAATTATTGTGTATATAATATATATATATATATATGTATATATAAGAGAGTCCGAATTTTATCCTTTATTTCGTACACACAATAATATATATAATATACAAAAGTATAATACCTATATATTAATGTCTATCGTATAGCGTTTCCAGTCAAGTTGTCGCAGAATCGTCACACTGTTGAATTTAATGATAATAATAATATATTATATTATATAGGTACGAACATATTCATCTCTCACTCAGTTCTCATCCACAGGGTCATCTCTCACGTGTCGTTTATATATTATTACACTGCTACGTACACTCATTTACAATATTACATTGTTATTTGCACTTCGTGAATGAGACGTAACTACGAGATTACAAAATTAGCACAATCTGGCATCTGGTCGTATTATTATAGTATACTGCAGTAGTGCACTTATAAAGACGAAAATAACGTTTTTCGCTTGTTCCCGTTTTGCTATTACAATAAACATTTAAGTAATTGAGTACGTATTTAAGTATTTTACTCGGTTATTTACACGAGCTGGCACGTGGAAATAAATGAATGATACAATTATAATTTTTTGTTTATTACCCGGTGAGTACCTACTGCGAGATTTATAAGGGTTCTCGCAAGAAGATAAAAATATTTCTTCATTACAAGTACACATTTCCGATTTAGACCTCAAAACATCAATATTAGCGTCACTACTCGTCAGATAACTTAATAGACCTACTTAAGTTAAAGTACTAAATAGTATAAATAATCATTTCGATTTTATTTTTATAACTGTTTGTGACGTTTGTGTTAAAACATTTATTATTATAATAACTATAGCCAATTAACGGAGGGCAGCTAACAGTGGCGTGTAACATAAGGCTCAAGTGTTGCTCAGACAATATCTTAAATATGGGTGCGTGGGTATTGATAGAAGAAAAATAGGAAATTTTATAGGTCAGTATAATAGAATTATGAGGGGTAGGTCATTATTTAAGCAACATCAATTTTTTTTATGATACACGCAGCTGGCAGCTAATAACAGAATCTATAATATATAGGACATGGGTTATAGAACAGCTTTAACGCTTGAAGTTGACTTGTGGTTTTTAAAAATTGAAATATGCAGGATAATAAATAATAATCTATTACATCTTAAGCAACAAATATTATACGTTTGCCTATTTTTGTCTTTACTCTTTATAGGTAGGTATATTCTTATGCATTTGTATTATATTCTCGTGGTACACTTATATTGTGAAATCACCGCAATGCCTATAAGCTCCTAGATTCCTTTTAAATCTGCAAAGTGCTGCAACTAAAAGTAAATTATTTAAATTCATTAGTATACTCAAAATACGAGTATCGAATACAATTAATATTTTATAGGTTTATGTAAATACATCATCAAATTTAAACAATTAGTATGAGTGTATGACCTCTTTTATCGATAAATATTTTATGTTCATAAAATTGTTAATTATTTTGTTCGAGTAAACTTTTTTCAATAGCCTTAAAAATAAGTCATTTCAATAAAAAAAAGTATAAATACAATATAGGTAAAAATAGTTATTATAAAAAGTTAAGTGTATTATAATATGAGTCATCAAACGTCACTATATTAGTTAGCTGCAGTTACTATTGAATTTAAAAAAAAATTGAATACAACATTATTAATTATTAACTATATCATAAAAGTAATGAAAAATATAACTCGATTTTTGATCGTAATAATGAAAATAATCGGGAAAAAGAAATAATACTGATATTTAAATATCAGAATAGTGTAATTGGTATCAGAGAAAAAAAAAATTACTGCATCAGCCGGGAATCGAACCCGGGCCGCCCGCGTGGCAGGCGAGCATTCTACCACTGAACCACTGATGCTGATGTTAAAGATCACTAATCTTCGTGCTCTCTAGCCGTAGTCTTAACATTTTTATTTAATTTTTTGCAAAATACAAATCATTCTACATAGTACCATCACAAATACTGAATATAAATTATAATCAATGGTAGTACGCTCCTAAAATCTACAACAGTAATAATAAACAAATTAAATGTTCCTATCTACATGATTTTAAATTAAAAAAGATGGGTAAGTGGATGTCGCTTTGCTGTACAGTAGGTTACAAGTGGGTCACTGTAATGGATGGTGTTAAATTTTAATTCAATGATATAATATCATTGTATAGGAAAAACGATTCTGAGCGAAAACGGCAGGTCAGCCTATGATATTACTAAATATATTTGATGATATTATTGTGAATAAAATAATTTATGTATAACCTATTTACGCGGAACCTTGTTTTAAATTTTTAATCCTTAGCTATAAAAGTTGAACATTTTATACATTTTTAACTAAACATAATTACTAAATTTTAAATTTGATATATTTTGTCAAAATTCGAACTTAAAATGCTTTTAAAAAAAATTGTACCTTTGTATTTCAACTGCTATTGTAACAATATATCAGAAGCCTTGCATTAAATTTTCACGCTTTTTTACACAACAAATACATTTTTATTGGTATTAAAAGAAAAAAAAAATTAAAAAAATTGAAAACTGACAATGTCCGTAAACAGCTCAAAAAGAGTCAAAATATTTTTAAAATTGTATGGTGTTATAGAAAATAAAAATATGAACATTCAGTGAAATTGCCATGTATATATAGTTATTCGTTTTTGAATTACAACGAAATAACAATATCCGCTACGTGAGAAATGGAGTGAATGCTGTAAAAATATGAAATTCAAACGCTCATAAAAATTTAATTTGATTTGCTTGAAGACATTTTTTTTTGATTAAGATAGACAAACTTATGAATGATCTTGTATTCCATTTTCAAATCTTAGATTTAAAAAGAAAAATTTTTATGAATTTCTACATCAAAATAATTTGCAAATTTTCGTCATTTTTTACGTATTTTGTCAATATTTGAGCTTTAAATGCTTATAAAAAAAAATTGTGGCGATGGATTTTTAATTTTTTTCATCTGCCTTTGAAACAATATACTAGGAGCCTTCTATTAAATTTCCAAGCTTTTTTAACCAACATATACAATTTTATTGATATTTATAGAAAAAAAAACTAAAAAAAATAGAAACTAAAAATGTCCGTAAACAACTCGAAATATTTGGAAAATGTTATGGTGAATAGAAAATGCTTATATAAACATTCAGTCAAAATTTCATGTACCTACGGTTATTTGTTTAAGAGTTGCACCAAAAACCAAAATCAATTTCCTTGAAAACAGATTTCGCGTAAAAATTCCCGGTTTTCCTTAATTTTTCTTTTGTTTTTCACGGCACTTTTGAAAACCACTGGAAAATTTTTACTTTTGACCCCCCCTCCCCCCAAAAAAAAGTACCAACTAGATTCACTTTCCTATCAGAAAAGATACTGTTGAAGAAAATCTAAGCATTTTTACTGTCCTAAAAGATGATGACAGACACAAAAAAAAAACACACACACATCATTGTAACATCAATACATTCATCGTTCCACCCAGAATCTAAAATTATTCGACAAGACAATAATTTTTTTATATTCTTTTCAAGTATGATTTTATTAGACATAAAAATATCCAAGCACCAAAATTAAATTCATCCGTGATAAAAAAATGGTCGGAGGAAATTGAAAAGTAAACAACTGTAATTGTCGGGATTTCTATATGAAATAAAAATAATTTGCAATAATGTATACCACAATAATATGCACATCACAATCATTCACATGAGGAAACAATCTCACGTGGCAGACGAACAATTATTCTACCACTGAACCATCACAGCTCCGCATAGAAGAGGAGACGCGTTTCGATGTGCTCTGACCACAGTATTAATTTTTCAATTACTGAACATCGCTCATCAGTGCTTATAAGCTATATCAGTGCTTACAGCCATGTAAACATTAATATAAAATTCATTTGTTCAATGTTTTTTAAAGCTTTCTCCGAAACGAATGAGTTTTTGCAATCGAGAAAGTGTGATTCTACGTCCTGCACAGTTCCATTATAAAAAGTAATTATTTTTAATCGTTATCACTGTGTTTCCACCAAGAAAGTTGAACGCATACCGAACTCGCCGAATTAATTTTTCTCTGGTCCATCACATAAGTACTTATATTACATTTGTGTAACTTGATAATAATACTAGGAATACCGTAATGCTATTATATGATTACTTATATACTTACGGCTATTTCCATTTGATGAACTCTTGCAGGACGTTTATATTAGGTATATTATGTTTATATGTATGGTTACTATAGCATAGGGTATCTATAATATACCGTGATGCTTTCCAAAAGAAATGCTAACAACTTGGGATGTAAACTAAACATGCAATTATTATATTATATATTTATATATTTTATACTATTGCAGTATTACACATAATAATATAATATATTTATAATATTACATAGATTGGTACCTGTCTTGGTTTCTATATAAACATACAACGATTTTTTTTACAAGTCTAATGTACTTAGTAGGTACTTTTGGATTTATGGATCTCAAATTAGTCAGATACAATCATTGAATCATTTGAATCGTGTAAATTTTTGTTGTAATCTTCATTCTTCACTAAATAAATTATTATCTACCTACCTACCGATTAATAAAACGGTTAAAAATATCTAATCATAAAACAATACATTCCATACATTCAACATCGGAAACATAATATATTAATAAGTAATAAAAATATAACATATTAATTTATATTATTACACCAATACCATTTCTTTGTGCCACTGTGATGTATACCCAAGAGTGGAACTGGTGTTAATGTAGGTTTGGGATAAATTTACTTTATAATTATTACCATTGATTATACATAGTATATATATATATTATATATATTATACATAGTACTATGTATAATCAATGTTATTACCAACACAGTGGTTAACATTACTAACAACATATAGGTACAACGATGGATGAGTATTATTTTATAACTCTACAGGCGCCGAAGCCCAATGAGACAAGAATAGGTAATATACTAATATACTTGAAACTTATTAACTAAATTTAGACTAAGTCATTGATAACAAAGTTAATTTTGATGAAATAATTTATAAATATTTAATCGATATCAATCATTATAAAATAAATAAACTAACAAACGATGAACTTTGATGGTTTATTATTTTAGTAAGTTGTTGCAAACTTATGCAAACATTAAACTTATGGGACAGTTAGGTTAATATTTAACAACATATTTTATCAAAAGTCCGAACTTTCTTCCCCGAACATTTATTATATTTTGTATATTTATATTTCTAGTTAATAATAATTATAATATAGGTATTATTCTACGGGTCCACGCACCTGTCACCAGTGGCGTATTTACGGGGGATCCATGGGGTCTGGACCCCCCACATTTTCCCCATACATACCTATCCAAACGTCTAAATATATATATTAATATATTCTGTAGCGGAGCCCCCCAATTAAATGTATTTGGAAAATTAGCTGGACCCCTCCGTTAAAAATTCCTAAATACGCCACTGTTTCTCATCAAAACCTATCAAAGCTGTTTTTTAATGACAGTGCAGTTTATTATTGTGCATGATAATAATATTATAACATGGCTTATTTCTTTCAGATTAAAAATATAATTAATATACGCAACACTACTATCTTGCGCGTTGTCTTATTATTGCAAATATACGACGAATCATACCGCGAAGGTGGCGGCGTCATTATCTAACTGATATAACACGTTAACACGACATACTAAATATATATATATATGCGAGTATAGGTAGGTAGATATTATGTTTATGTGTACCTGCCTACATTTAATGACAAGTGTGATAATTACCAAAACGTGTACCATTACCGCACTGTGACGGATTTTAAAACACTGTTGCACCAAGTACATTAGCCATACCTCATCGGCGATGCGCGTGTCCTATATTCTACCTAATATAGGTACTATTATCGCGATACCTATACCTCCAACAACTACCGTATATACATATATTAATAATATTATGATAAATTATTACGTATATTATGTTACTTATAGTTGGTTACTTATTTATTAGTATTATTATTATTATTATATACCTATTATATATATGCACTGCCCTGCAGTTACCGGACGGACGGACGGAAAACGATTTCTGATTACCAATGTCAAAGACCATGTACAGATGATAAATATGCGTATTTATAACATATAAGCATTATTTCTATGCAACCTTTAGTTTTCATCAACAGTTACGGTTTTATTATGCAAAATCGGTTGTTTATATAGCGACGACGGCGCCTGAGTGAAGTATCCGCAATAGTTTCCTGATAGCGTGGCCAACGTTTCCGTGTCGACTTCGCGAACCGTCATGGAAAGATCGTTTTGTCCGAACGCTATCATATTATACATCCATAGTACTAGTACAATATAATATTATGATCAGTAATGAGCAGATCAATCCTAATTGCTCAAACACTCGAGTTCACAATAAAACGCAAATATTCACATTATTAATCACACATCATATAATAATATATGAGGTCAGGTGGCCAGCCTGACCTTAATTATTATTGTAGGATAAGAACTTAACGGGGTTAATGCCTAATCGGGTTATAAAAAATACAATTTTTCAATTTTAAAGTTGATTTCATGAAGATTACGAAGTTTAATAGTAATCGAATGTTGTATAATGTTGGTTAAACTTTAGGATATCAAACACAGCAGTTATTACTATCCGAAAAGCTATTAACTCGTATTTTTTTAAATTGACGATAATTCAACGGTCTAGTTAACCTGCCTAAATTGCTCAAAATAATTTCTAATTAGGTAAATAAATGTTATTTTATGTTTATAATACTATTTATTTATGAACTGTGCTAATTGTACGATACAAATGAGTATTAGTCGATTATGCACTTCCCATGTGCAAAATTCCACACTAGGAATTTGCCACATGATTTATGCGGAAAATGTGACATGCCTTATTTTGTTAAATAGTAAATAATATTTTATAAACATTGTCTGTGACTAAAATATTTATGTGTTACAAATATTCATTTTTTAAGTATGTAAATAGTTAACAATTATCATACTTTGAATATATGTTAACACTATATCAATCAAAACTTAAAAAACAGATATGCATTAACTATAAATTAAAATAATTGAATTCTTCAACGGAATTTGTTTGAAGATTTTCATTAGTTTATGGCACTTGCCCTGGCCAAGAAATAGCTTGAATAAAACTGTATTAAAAGTACCGGTTTTGCACTTACCCCGATAGCAGGGAAAGTGTGACACTTTTTTTTAATCATTTTTTTTCCAACTAAAAAATTATTAAAACACTTTTTTGAATACAAATTTGAACTCCTGATACGTTCATTAATGGATAATAAAAAACTATGTTCCACGTAGGAATACAGTAAGATGGTTTGTTCCATTAAACTGAGATTTTCAAAACCACGTCGCTGCAGTTACCCCACCTGACCTTACCTATTATTTTATTTTATAAAAAGTATAATAATAACTTCCAGTCGATTACCATTCAAACTAAACTGGATGCAACGGATGCATAATGTTTTGTAATCTATAGGTACGTAATTATCATTACAACAATAATCATTATTAACAATATAAATTAATATATATAGGTACCCAACAATCAAAATAATTACCTATTTAAAATTAATGAATAAAACATAATATATTATGTATAATATCATATACATATTATAGGTACATCTATGTAATGATAATCAAATAATTAAGTGTATGAATTATGAAATATTGCATCAATCTCATAAAAATGCGTCTCGTTGTTGAAAACTTTTTGCGAAAATTATTTTTAATTATTTCTATTTACGCAAAGTTAATTTACTCGCATATAGTATATATAGTATATACGTGAATTATATTATACTCATTACTCACCAACTCAAATTTTAACGTAAAAAGCCTTATAACATGAACAGCAGCAGATCGTATGATTTTAATTTTAACGCGTATAACGGGCAGTGTAGAACTCAAATTAGTTAATAGGAAATATAGCAGTTATATATTATACAATAATCTGCATGAACATATTATTTTTATTTTATTATTTCCATAAATCATAATTCTGTAAAAAAAATACAAGTAATTAATATTTATCGATTTTAAAAACAATTAGTAGTTACTTCTACTACCCTTTATCCTCAACCAACGGTGTATCAGTCATTATAACATTATAACACTCCCGTTTTAGGAGTAGTGGCAATTGAGAAATAATCCGTAGAAAAAAAGGTCTGAAAAATAGTAAAAGCAATACCCACCTATGTTATTAATTATTAATTGTAAAGTCGGTGCGTTCTGTTCACCTGATAATTAAATGACCACGTTTTTGCAATTGTAGGTACATAATATAATATTGAATAGTTTTTTACTAATAACTTATTAGTAATAAGTTATAAGAAGGTATTTAAAATGTATAATGTAGATAATATATTAAAATAGCAATCGGTAGGTAGCCCGCAAATGTTGCGTTGTCCATTAAGAGATTAAACGATATGGCCGATAGGTATAGAGGTACCTATATAAAAGGTATTTTCTAAATTATTTACGTGTAGCCTGAATACGAGCCTGCATATTTAACCATAAATGTAAATGTACCCAACTGTAATTATAAACGGATCACTCACCGTTGTTTATATATATTTTATAATTTATAACACTATGGTTAAAAGCAAAACCAAAATTTGGGAGCGTAATATATTTTTACATAGTCATCGATATTATCGCACAGTTAGAAGCTAGCTGTTATCTGTAAATTATATATCAATTATTACCAAGCCGTCTACAATATTCTACACAATATTATGCGACATATATCGACAATGGATCGATATGCGAATAAAATCATTATTAAAATTAATATAGTATAAATGTATAATGTTATAATATATAATAGTACATGGAATACAATGCAGTCTTACACCAGCGGTTCCCAACCTTTTTAGCCAGCGGCGCCTTTAAATTGGTCCAAATTTATCGATGGTGTCCTCATGTGTTTATGTGAATACTACAAAGAACAAGATAAAATGAACACTAGTTTCTCATTGTTAACTTACACCAGTGGTTCTCAACCGGTGTGCCGCGAGATTGTCTAGGTGTGTCGCGAGAAATGTTATTAAATATTGAAAACAGTGTTTTCAGCGAAGTTTTTAAAGTTGTTATGGTTATCAAGTGCGTGAGTGTGCCGTGAAAACTTGTGATGTATAAACGTGTGCCGTGAGCCAAAAAAAGGTTGAGCACCACTGACTTACACTATACTACATACCTAATATCATTATAATTCTATATAGCCACCACAGCTTCCTACAATTATTATATTTATATGTAACAATTTAGCATTTAGCCATTTAGGTTGGGTTACCTACCTACCTGTACGGTAAAAAATCTTCTCGGATCGCGGTTTGTTACAGCACGATTATATAGAGAGGTTTATACAGTTTAGTAGGTATATATAGTTATATAGGTGCCTTAATATATAGAAGATAACAACGGTGCAGTATAAATAATAATGTAACACGATAATAATTAATAATAATACCTAATATACGTATATACCTATCTATATTCACTGTGGAAAAGAATAGATATAGTTGCAGTGCTTCAATTCGGGTTATTATTTTTTTTTATACATATACCTAAAAATATAACGTATATAATGCTCGTACCGCCAAAAAGAGAGTATAATACACGAGATTATTTTGCGTCATATACTTACCTACATTATAATAATATATGATATTACGATTTAACTCTGCTATATATATTTATAAAACATGTACATATATGTATAGTCATATAATCTATATATATATATACAGGTAAATGCGGTGATTAGCGCTAGCACGAGTATACATTTCCATTTACGTATATGTATATAATAGATATATACCTACTTAATCTCATGTCAAAACGAACAGCTGTATAAATGTGCGTTATATATTATGTGTGAATTTAAAGAGTGTACCGGAATATACCCTCTCGAGGCCACTTTAACTCATATGTACCTACATTATATTACTATTATGTATAAACTCCGCGGCCGTTGATACTTCGATTTAGACGAAAAAATATTACTACCGCGTAATCCTTTACCAATAAAGGATTTCATAATGCGTTAGATATTATATATAATTATACATATATTGTATATTATAATCGTATATGTGGACTAAATTGAAACACGAAATCTTTATCTTTCACATAATAATATAATATATATATATATATATATACTACTTAAGAACGCGCGCGCGAGTATAACGTCCTTGTAGTCGAAAAACATTATTTAAAAACTTTATAAAACATTAAAACATAGTACAAATTAATAAACTTTTAAATTGTTCACTTTTGTCGAATGGAGAATAAGCGTCACAGATTTGGCAGGGTACCAATATTATATAATATATTAGATTTATTCACTATACATTTCACTTTTATTCATCAAACACTCAAAATATTTAGAACAATATTTGTTCAATTGTTGATTCTTATATACGCATCAACGGTTTTTAAAAATATTGTGTTTCAACTGATCTGGAAATTAAAAACATAGATTTCAAAGTGGAATAATATGTACAATATATATATTTGTATGACCAAATGTTGATTATAAATCCAAAAAACGTAGTTATTGCTTAATTATATATAAGTTACGGCGGTGATGATATTATATACAGACCAATTAGACCGCGCAAGCGGCGAGCACATACATTTTTGACCATGACCTTATATTTTGTACCTGAAAACCACGCTCCCTAAACTGACGAAGATTCTATAGTAGGTATTGTTTTAATGTACAATTATTTATATTTAAATTATTCAAATTATTCGTATTTGCATGCACTATGCAAAAATAGTTTAATCGAATAACACGTGGAATCCTATATTCATACACGCAGGATCATCATCATAATATAGCGATTTACTTGCGCGTAAAAAGTTTATGTAATAATCGTGAAAACGGTAATAAATAATATATAAGTTATCGAATTAAAATTAGAACACATTTGGATTTACTTTCAACTTTTTAACTTGAACATAATATTTTAACTTTCAGCACTCCAGAAATTAGGTAATATAAAGATTAACCGCAAGAGTATAAGATAATTATTTCGATAACAATTATAGGTAGTATTAGTATAATATTATTAGTTTACTCTTAGTTTAAAATTGAAGACAATAAGAAAAACATGTAAAATTAATTAATATTTGCACGATTTTTCTTTACACAATAACATACTATACAAGCACAAAATATTATCTTACATATAACTTGAGATTTGGATGCGTCTATAGCGTTCAATATAATATTTACATTATACCTACAACACGTTGCGTACCTATATACAATACAAACATATGCCTTAACCTACAGCTGTAATATATCATAATATATTATAGGTTCTCTACCGCAGCTTAATACCGCGATTCGATTGCAATTATATTGAATAAATATAGATACCCGATTGGCCTAGCAAAGGTTCCAATCTCGAAAATATTGACGTCGGCATGTTTTAGTGCTTTTCCGCGGTGTGGAATTCAACCGTTCCCCTTAACCTTGAACTAGTATATAATAATAATAATAATATGATATACAAAAACTATCGTATTTGTATATTACTATTTGTTATTCATAAAAAAAATGCGACAATCGATTACGAAAACTTTCTCGTTTGTATCTAGATGATATATTATATTATAACATAAATTATGAATACGAAACATATTAAATGTATTTATTGAATTCATATTATGGGCGTGTATTGCACAAACGAAATAGCACAATATAATATAGCAAATACTTACCTAAGATGTATATACTGCCACTATACTATATTATGTATATTATAATATAATACCTATATTATATATAAAAAGCTCATCTAAACGGACTTAGAGGATTGCGATCGATAGGCCTCGGTGCGAAATAAACCATCAATTATCCGTTTAATGTATTACCTATTAACACATTATATGTACATTAGCCAATACATATATATATATATATATATATATTAATACAATATTATATATGTCTGCTAGTATATACGTTATGGTTCTAATTTCTAAAGATATATAGATAATATAAATAATATCCAATACAAACTGGTTCCTAAGTACTAATTTATTATAATATATTACACGTCTTGTACTAAAGTCTAAAATATTATAGGTACTGGCATGTCGCGTGTATATATATTATATATATTATATAGTGACTAGATGAGGTCAAATGAAAATTTTCTTTGCACGTAATTCGTCTGTCCAGATGTGTAATATGTTATACATTCCAACTAGCAACAAAAATGTCAGTAGGTCAGTGAATATTTTTGAAAAATAACGAAATGTCACTTCTTTTTCGTTTGGACCTAAAATTTACTCTGCAGTTACAACTATAATGTCTATAGTTTGAAAATTAATCGATTTTATAGAGGAACAGTTGGAATAAGTGGATAATATGAAAACACCAGTTCGATAGTGCGTGCATTCATACACTGAAAGCATTATCTATGTTAAACGTTTTAAGTTTTTCCAAAATGTGTTTTTTCATAAGTACTATTATTTAGCTATCAAAACAAACCACATTACAATCTAAGGTCACATGACCGAGGCCTATATATTTAGTTTTACTTATACAAGAACGGACACACTGTATAATAAGAAAAATAAGTGAGTTTAATAAAATAATAAATAATATCATGTGTAAAATTTTGCCTTATTCGTATAGACAATAACGCGTCTGGTTGACAATGAATCGTTTGTATACAAGCCTATATGGTTTTTAAATTACAAGGTGACGACTATTATATAATATGATGTCCATGTTTATCTTTATTTTAACGATAATATGTATATGGTAAATGTTTAAATATTTAATATATATTATATAGACACACAAATATTATAGTCATGGATGAAATTTGAGGGAGGACTTATTGCGGCCATGCAAATCCTCTTGAATATTCTTGTTAATCCCACTAAAAATTCTAACTGGAGCAAATTTAAAGGATTTATATGTTTTGAATAGTTTTAATTTTTCTAGTTCCTCTAAGTCAACTAGGTATTGAAGTGCAGTAAGTGTAATCATTAATTATAGCAGCCGCAGTATAATGCATTATACCTACTGTATTCAAATTTTTAATGGCACACTTCAACACTTGAACATTGTATATGCTTCATTTCTTGGCGAAACCCAAGCGTGAAAATCCCTCGTCGTATATATAATATTGTTACCCAGCACCTGTGCTTGAATTGGAAAAAAATAGAAAAAGGGTGCAAAAAATAAAATTCAAATCTAAAGATTTAAATGTCTTGTTGATTAAGATATAGTTAGCAGAACGGAACGTCAGAACTACAGAAGGACTCCATGACGTCCATGTACCTACGTCAAAATATTTCTTACAAAAGTCGTTCTACGTTCTCCGGTCTCCCCCTCAAATTCAAGCACTGCCCAACACAATTATATTATGCAGCTCATGTACATTATAATTTAATTTTAGATGTTAAGATGTCAGATTAATATATTAAACCGTGGATGTATTATATATTGCTTTCAATAAATGTATAATAGTATACAGATACCGAATACAATATTACAATATTAATTACAGTCCCGTGTTGAGTCGAACAAAGTAATTCATGTATTTTCAATACGATGTAGCAGTGGCGTCATTTGACATTAGACTGTGAGATGCAAATAAACCTATATAAATTAAAATAAATAAACCTATAGGTACATTGATTATATCGGAAACTATAATTTGTATTAAATTTCTCATATTCGGACTGGGGAGTTTCCATAGAATGAGATTACTTTTGGCGCTTTTTTTACTGCCTAATAAGTAATAGTAGTGGTTGTTCTTGAAACGAATTACTCCAATACGCATGATTTGCTACATCACTTATAGAAATTTGTACTTCTTAATTCTCATTTATCACCCATACGTTAAAAACGGGTAATAGCCCAAATGTCCTACCGACTACCACACAAGCTAATATAGTGATATGCTATAGCGAGTATTTGTTATATTGAAAATAGCCAGTCTCAATGCGGGAAATTTTTTAAATATTTTCCTTCTATCGAAAACTGAAATCTTCGCACATCGCCGCGGCTGTCATCGAGAGGATATTTTTGAACTTGGACCAACTATCAGATTATTTTTGTACACGCTTTTTTGTATAACATTAAAAACAATATAACACAATATTTTCGAGACTTTTGAGACTTCGGTATGCGCGGATACAATTTACGGATGAGATACGATTTCACGCGGGCGGTCTACGGAACGCGCGTTTTCTGATCGCAATCAAGGCGACCCTGCAGGCTCAAAATATAATATTATATTATGCATATAGGTACGAGTTATATGTCACACACACAATGAGTATGCCTATAAATTTATATAATTAGATTCGATTGCGGTGCTCGGTGAGCGGTAAAAGTTTGATGGTAACGCGTATTAATTAACTTCACGGATGTCAAACGAAAACGAGATTTACGCGTCGTGTACCTACATATATAAATACGCGTCAGTGCTGTAAAATACCATTCAAGGACCTCATCGTTTAGATATATTTGTACGTATAGATACGTGAATTTGGGTCGTATATTATGTATATAAACTGTGACTCGGGTATATAGGCGCGCGGGGATCGAAATGACAAATATAATACGAATTATAACAAAAACATAAGTGCCTAGGTACTATATTATTGGTATTGAAAATCGTTACCTAGGTATATAACATTATATATATATAGTAATTATAATTAACCCGTGTAAGATTAGTCGCAGATAGTCGACGTGCCTTGACACTCGATTATCTAGTCACCGCCGTCGTCTGCGTAATACGCGCACAGAGTCCGACCAGCGTTTTTTTTTTTATTATTATTAACATTCAAAGAGAAGGTTAGCTCCCATCCGCGCTATGATAAAATATATACGACGATTGGGGACACGAAGCAATTATGAACATGGTAATAATATTATATAGACGTTTGGAGGGGCCCCGTTGCGGTGGATTCGACGTTTTTACTCCTAAAATATACATAGCTATATAGATACCTAAGTGGTAACGTTTGGTATCTATATTATTATCTAAACCGCGATAATCAGAATAAGAGTGGCGTTACTCGAATGCAATAATAATGTTCAATGTATTATGTAAGTTCGTAACAATCTAGAATAACCTTAGTAGAATATATTTTTTAGTCGTAGGCTTGTAACTATTATAAACTTATTATTACAGATATATAATATGTACACATTATATTCTAAATATCTGAACGAGTACAGTTCTATACATATGTGAGTTACCAGGGGCGTCATTTCAACTTTTTTTTGTTGGTGCCAAAATGCCATTCAAATGTTTACCAGGCCACATAAAAAAAAAAAATTTTTGAAAATATTACAATATTGTTACTATTTTTGAAGAACTATGTGTAGGTATTTTTAATGTATTTATTTTACATTGTGGATACCAGTGTACATTGGTATTTACACTTGGTAAATAAATTTATGGGTATAAAACACCTTAATAATAAAATAGTAAATACCTAATCGAACCCAACCAACACATTTTTTCCCTCTACCTACATAATCAAAATATATAGTATAGCCAGCTAAATAAAATCAGAAATTTATTTTATGGGTACCATTCTGCACAATGTTTTGTGTTATAATTTTATCAATTGTAATTTATAATATTGTAGGACCTCTAAACCACGTCAAACATTCTTGGAAATTAAACATTAGCACAATACATTTTTTTTAATACTGAAAAATATAGGCTATATAATATAAAACACTTAGGTATATCGGCGCTTATATTTATTGATGGCAGGCCAAAGAAGGCGTTTTAAAAAAAAGCTGGTGCAAATGTACACCCTGCATCCCTCCCCCCCCCAAATAACGCCCCGTGAGTTACTTGTCGTTAATGGTGAGTGTCTGCGATGTATAAAGTATTTCATAAACTGGATGAGTTTTTTAATACACAACACTTATAAGACTTCAGACGAATCTTTCAGATATACGATTATTTTATTTTAACTGTCAACTATAAATTCGTTGAGTCCATCTGCAACCACACTTTTGGTAATTCTTATATTTCTCAATAATAAATCTAACTAAATTATGGTAGAACCTTACTATTATATACCCAATTGAAAAAGGGCAAGAGTGTTTACAATTGTACATTTTATTGGCATTACAATTAAATATAATAATAGGTGTACAATACCTAATATATTAGATGATATATATACAAGGGCATAGGGCACAGGCAAATAGGCATATAGGCATATAGGTTCGTATACATAGGTAAATCGTAAACTCATAAGCTTTATAATATAAATTTCAAATATTATATAAATTGGTGTATTTGGTATTGTGGGACCTACATAATATTAAATTTAGTATCTGTTATATCAACTTCGTTAAGATATCGTTTGGAACATTTGGTAAAAAACATTTAACGTTTAATCAAGTATAGGCATAAATCATAAAGGCTGTATAGGTACAGGTACTTGGTACTGTATATACTTATTAATACAGAATGCGATATTTTATGTTGTGCAAGTGAACAACACAAAATGATTTCCTTAATGATATAAAATATACGCACATTTTTTTTCAGTTATTTACCGAGGAAGATTACCATAAAAAGTATCATACATTTGGGAGATTTCGATATTTTCGGTAAAGTAGCCATAAGAGTGCATTCAGGAACAGGGCGTTCCCCCTCTTTCATAAATATTTAACTACCTGTGATTTGTAAATGCCGTAGTTTAGGAAACTATGTCTATGTGGCATACATAGTAGGTATAACTTGAATAACTAAGTCAATTTTAATTTTACAATCAAAATATTTTAGATTTTAACTTTATATGTTAGTTTAATACTTCTTTCTAGATATTGTAAGTATATGAGAATGAAAACATAATAATAATAATAATAATAAAAGTCATATTTATGTGCCAGGGGCAGTGTTAAATACTTATAAATTCAATTTAACAGAGAAAGGGTATTAATAACATAACTGATATACTGGTATTGATTTTATTTAATTATTTATAATACCTATAATATGTAATATGTAAATCTGATATGATCAGAAAATATAATATTCATTATAACTGTTTTGAAAATAGTCTAATATAGTAATATCTAAATACTCCGAGAATTTATATTGTGTAGGGCCGGATTTAGGGGGAGGGGGGTCACACAAGATTCAATTAATAAGAGGGCCTCACAAAATAAGTACCTTTAGCAGTACCTAAGCTTGTCAATTTTATATGGGCCCTGGGCCGCCTGGAGCCCCCAATCCCCATAAGCTTAAACCTGACATTGTGTTATCCTTAGCCCTTATTTCTTAGTTAAAACTTCACATTTTATATCGACCATTCTATTAATCTATTAATTATTATAAAATATATTAGACTCGTAAAATATACGTTTAATTTGAGGATCGTTCTATATAGTTGATATAAACGTCAGTTACATTTACCCCACCGCGAGTATATATTTTTGTCTCTTACATCTCTATATTTTCTATGATTTTGTCTACGCACGATTTTTTATATTATACCTACAATCTAACTATAATACCGATAACATGATTAATTTTATACTTATAAACCTTTGTGTATAGAGGGAAATCGATTATGTGTTAAAGGTCACGTGAATCGATCGATGAACGGTTTTTTATTGGTTGATAATACAAAATATAATACTGTGCAATGGAATAGGTACGCGTATATATTATAAGGTCATGACCACTGCACGATAATAATTGATTTTCGTCGTTTGTCATCGTATTGTCGAGATCATAATATAAATACTTTTACCAAATTATCAATAATAACCTCGAAACGCTCGGTACTAAGTGCTACATCTTACTAAGTACAATCCTACAACCTGTCAACCTCTATAAATATATAATAATATAATATGTGTAGTACCTAATATACTTATTTACTAGGCACCTATTTATGCAAAAATGTTATTATCATTGCAGTAGTAAAGAAAGTCATATATACGGAGTGATACATTTAACGTAGGTATGTGACACTCATTATTTAAAAAATCACTAACGTTTTTGAAATATTTCTAATACACAATTTTAAGTCGTTAGAAAACAACCTTCTTGGGAAAAACATGGATCACCCAGTATTCAGGAGTATTCATTATACTTACATCATTTTTACAAATTATTTATATTGATAAATCAAATCTATAGTAATTAGTAATTAGTAATTACTAACATTAAAATTTTCAAATCATCTATAAGCCCCCAAATCTACTTAACCTATAACCATAGGGCATAGATATATTATCCTTAGTAACTTGACCCTGTTCTATCGTCGTTATTTTCAATATTGTTTCTTCTTGAGTTTCAATTCGAATTTTAATAACAAGATATTATATTGCTAAATGATTTCAATATCAACAGATTATCATGCTCAAATAATGGTTAGATTAAATTTGGAAAAATAATTAAATATTGAACGCTCTCAATCGCGTTACCAAAAGACGTTGTCCTCAATCGTATTTTACCGATTTTATATTTTATTGTCAGCACTTGAAACTTAACGAAATTCCGGCCTCTAATAACATGGTTACCGCCTACTGGTTACTAAGTGGTTAGAACAATATTGTGTAACTTTTTTTTTATCAATAACACTTTAGCCCATATTTAGATCCTTGATATTATACCTTTTGCCTTTACTATATAGTATATAATAAAATATAATATAATATATAGTTTAATGTAGAACTGCAGCAACCGATGATTTTGATGATTATTATAATAATAATTGTAATATAATATATGATGCGGAGTTGTCGAGTGACGACTTTAATACAATTCATCTTGTGTATTTGTACTAATTAATTAATATTATTATTACATAGCACACGTTATTGACATTGTTTTGCTTTGCAGGCTTAGTGGCGGCCACTTTGGGAGACGATTCGGCCTGTGCCGCTGCTGGCAACGAAACGTTCAGCGGCCGCAGCGTGGCCGAAGTGCGAGCCGGACACCTGTTAGTCCGGTGGGACGGGCCGGCCGGGTACTGTTGGAAGCTACTCCTCCGATACCTGAACCTCACGGCCACCGAGCACGCCACCTACGGGTTCAGTCTCGTACGGCCCGGGAGCATATCGCCCATCGTCACCGTAGTGGTGAGTACATATCCTGTGTATGAGCTATATTTATCTATATCATGTACGCAAGACGAACAAAAAACGATCGAGTTACAATAAAAATATACTAGACGTAGGTAGTCTATATAGATGATTTCGTACGTGACAAACGATTCCAGTGGATTAGTGGATTTATCCTATCTTAAACTACAAATGAAATGAACACAGCCAATTGATTGGTTTCGACCAAATATAAAATATAGGTCTAAAATAATTATAATAACTATTTTATTTTATGTGATCAATGGCAACCTTATATAAACAAAAAAATATAGTCGATTTTCGCTAGTCAACAAGTTCCTGTGCGGGCCCTTCTTTAAAATGCAAAATAATACACATCCTCAGTGGCGTAGCCAGGATTTTTTTCGGGGGGGGGGGGGGGGGGGCTGCAGCCACTGCACATCCTCATTCCTTGGGTATACAGTACCGTATTTTAACATAATTCCATCGTTGTAGATTTGTAAGACGGAGACAACACATGCGTTTTTAAGGAGTTCAATATAGGCAAATTTCTATTTATGTGCATGCGGTCATGTAAATGTGTGCGTAGTAAGTGATCATTAGTGTGAGTGACTGTGTGTCTGTTTTTAAAATAAATAGTGGAGCATACCCGCACATATCAGTAACGCAACATTTTACACTCAACAATTACAAATGTGAATTTTAGTGAAACATTGAAACTTAATTTCGTATTTCCAATAATATAGCTTACTGAGAGACATTACAGTATGAACACCTATTATACAAATTAAAGAAAAGAATTTAGGTTTGTATAGGAGTCAATTTTCGATATTTTATTTTCAATGTCCAATATTTAACTCTAAAACTTGTGATGTTTTACTTTTTGAATTTGAATTATTAAGTTTAGTAATTAAAGTATCGAAAATTTCTCTTCTAAAATATTAATAATAGGTATATAATAGGTTTATTTACTCTCAAACCGCTCAATAAACCATATTATTGGAGATACAAAAGTACATTTTCATAGATTTTTTCAATA
This sequence comes from Acyrthosiphon pisum, assembly GCF_005508785.2. Taxonomy (NCBI): domain Eukaryota; kingdom Metazoa; phylum Arthropoda; class Insecta; order Hemiptera; family Aphididae; genus Acyrthosiphon; species Acyrthosiphon pisum. The sequence goes on along the minus strand of NC_042495.1, from coordinate 12,171,069 downwards.
CTATTCATACCCCTTAAGGAGATTTGATACAGTAGTTTTCTGTTTTTGTCTAACACATGCGCGACATAGTACCTATTTTAGACGTGTTTTTTGCTAAACATACCAATTGATCTAATGAAGCGATAAGGATTCTGAAAACTGATTTGAATTTATCATTAAGTCTACTTGAAATCGACTTTCCCACATTTTTGATATTATCCCCCAAATTCTTAAAAATGCCATGTTTAAAAAGAGTATTTAAAAATTCTGGTATTTCAATTTTTAGAGAAGTTAATATCGAAAATATGGGAAAGTAGATTTCAAGTAGACTTGACGAAAAATTCAAATCTGTTTTTAGAAATTTTATCGCTCCAATAGATCAATTGGAATGTTTGGCAAAAAACACGTCTAAAACACTATGTAGTGCGTATGTTAGACAAAAACAGAAAATCTCGGTACCTATCGAATCCGGGATCGCAAATGGACAATTTTTAAGGAGTTCAAAATAGGCAATTTTCAAGTTATATTCCCGCGGGTCTTGTAAATGTGTGCGAGGTTAGTGATCATTGGTGTGTGTGACTGTGTGTATATAAAATAGCGGAACAGCGCCCGCTTTATTTGTGCTCATTTGTATGTACTAGTCAATCCCACCGATGGACCTGATAACGCAATAAGACTTCTGAAAACTGATTTGAATTCGTTGATCAGGCCATATTTTAAGATATTTCATTTCATTATCGAAAAATGAACATTTCAAATTTTGTAAATTTTAAATATACAAACAAAACGTTTAGGAGTTAAGGAACAAAATTTTAAAAAAGTGGGCTGGTCGATCTTAAGTAGACATATACCAGTTAGGTTAGGTCCTAACGAATTCAAATCAGTTATAAGAAGTCCTATCGTGTTATCAAGTCCATTGGTACATTTTGGTTGAAATAATGTTGTCCGTTTGCAATCCACTAGAGCATGCAAAAACACATACCTATTTTGAAAAAAAATTCACAAAAGTCGCTTGGTAACTAAGCTGCATTTGTTCCAATATTTCATATTTTCATGTATTGTATTCATCCTCTAAAACCTCTATTAGAAAACCAATGTTAAATAATAAAATTATAGTTTTTATACAAAAAAATTTAAGTAAAACAAATATTTCTTTATAAGCGTTTAATGTTTTATTTCTTATTGTAAAAAAATTGAGTAGTTTTTAATAGTTATGGTATAGTAAGTATAAATGTCTACATTTTATTATAAAAATAAAATGTAAGCTGAAAAAAAATGTATCATTTATTATTATTAATTTTTTCTGTTCTTAATTTTTTAATAATAACAATCTTTTTTTTTTTTTTTTGTTACATTATTAATTTATTTATACAACCTGTAAATTTATTTTTTTACAATAAGTGCAAGCGCTGTGGGAGTTGATGGGTTAGAGGCAGTGATGGAACTCCTTAACAGATTTTCTTAATAACAATCTAAATACAAATTTTATAAGTTTCTCCTAGGTTGAAAATACATTGAAAAATTCTTTAAAATCTGCTACACCTGTTATTTCTTATTCAATTGACAATAATGGTAACGCAAAACACCTTTCATGGCTTATAGTTGAACAGTGACCTTCAATATTTTTTGTAACAATTGATATTATTCTCTGCCTAATTTATAAAAATAATATACATTTTTGAGCTGTAATAATAATTGCTTTTAATGGAAGGTTATTATATAAATTAATTTTATTTTTAAACAATGATAATACACAATCAGAATATGTCAATATAAATTTGACGCCCCGGGCAACAGGGTACATTTACAAGGGTAATTGTTGTTAATTTAGTGTCTAATCCAGCGGTTTCAAAACCGTGCACAGCGGTACCTTAAGTGCACCACAAGCACTTTCCATGGCTCATAAGAAATAATTTTTTGATTTTTGGTTAAATTAAAATTGAATCCTATAAAAATGTTTAAATGCGTGTCACAATTTTTGGTTTACACTTATAACCACATGATAAATATGGTTAAGTCATAAATTTCAGAAAATTTAGAAGATTTTTTTTTGTTATTTTGTTTTTAACAGTATAAAATTGTTTAGAAATACAACTTAAGGGGGGGGGGGCTTGGAGCCACCCCTGTGTAGAACCGCTGTTTGATCTATAATTTATAGTTTATTAACGGTTGAAAAGGTAGGTAGCTGCTGGTGATAGTGTTGTTCAATATTTATGGAAATCATGTCAATATAAAAACACTGTAGTCAAACTGATTATCTTTATTTTTTACTTGATATAGATGTATAGTGTTACAGTTATTGGTTTTCCTCAAATTTGCTATTGTAGCTGTATAAAAACTTAACATACATTAAGTCAATAAAAATATAATAGAATGCTACCTAATAATCTAGACAATAAAAAAAACAAATCATCTTAATATAATTTAACATAATTAATGAATCTAATGTAAAAAAATAAAAGCAAAATGATGAATTTAAATCATAATAAATCACTTATAAGAATAGTTAAAACATAAATTGCTGCTTTTAATATAACTAAAAACTACTTAATTGTTAATAAACCATAAATAAAAGTAAGATATCAATCATATTCATGGATGTTCACAAAAACGTTTTAATGTTATGAGCATCACCTATCATTTCAAGACAATCCTCATATAATGCAAATGGTCGTTTTACATTACCATACAAAAGTTTAATAAATGAATATAAATAATTTATACGCCGACAATGATCTTTTGGTTTCACTGACTTCTTCAATTTCACAAACTTTTTGCACTCTGATGACACAATATCTACCATTCTAGGGTTCAGAATATTCCTATAAGCATATAATAATCATAATATTTAACCATAATCACAATTATAAAATTTAAATATGTAACATACAATGAAGAAAGGCGATTTGGTATAAACTTTAATGTTGGCCAATTCTTTATGCAAGGGTCACAGTAGCAGTTAAAGTTAAAACGATCATTGCAAGCACTTTGCCTTGATTCTTTATCATGTTCTTTAAACATTATTCCATAATTACAGCACAACTAGATTGTAACAAATAAATCTTTTTAAGTCGCAGCTACAATGTGGTGTGTGGCTAACAGAGAAACATAAAATAATAATAATAAAATGATCTATACATATAATTACCTGAGTTCCTTTGGGAATTGGTTGAACTGCTTTCATAACTCTTATTCTATCAGATATTACTCCACTCCGCTTAATATTTCCATCACAAGAATGGTTAAACAAGGAAATGGTTGGATACAAAGTTAATGCTAATGGAAAAGTAAATTGTTGATGAGATATAGAAGGGGCATTTATGTTTAACTTTCTGGCATTTAAATCTAAAACAGTTAGAATACGAACCAAGGAAGCACCCACACTACCCATATACTGTTCTGGAATTTCGAATCCACTTAATGTCAAATAATGCAACATATCAACAGCAATACAGTTAAAAAAAAACAAGACATCTATTGGCATCTTGTTTTCATTACTATCTAAAGAATAAGCCGTTAAAAAATTATCAGACTTATATTGACCAATCTCATCAAAACCCCTTGTTATAGGATCAATTTTAGTTTCAGAAAAGTTATCAACTATCGAACAATATTTTTTTGAACCCATTTTTAAATAGTCTTTTAAAAACCACTTCAGAGCAAGTTCATTAATTTTTGATATTCCTGGTGTTAATTTGATGAAACAAATAATTGGACATACCAAATGATGTCCATCTTTGTAATCTTTATTCATACAGTCTTTATTGCAGTAATAAGCCTGTTAAAAGTATATATTTTACATATTATTTTCTTTCTATTCCTTAATATTAAGTTTTAGATAAATAATATTAGGTATACATAGTAGAAATGTACTATTTAATTAGATATATATATACATTGGCAGATAAGTAAAAAAAAATCATCAAGTAATTTATTAAAAGATATAATGTAGACTATAGTCAAAATTGTTAAAATTTGTTAGGGTTTGGACTAATTTTGTTCTAAAAGTACAAATAACCAAATAGAAATATAATATATATTTCATTTATTTAATGCATACCTAATATTTTTACTTGTGTTAGATATAAAAAAAACTTACCATTACACATTTTGGACAGCGAAAAAGAGCAATGTCAAACTTTAAGCAACCATTGTAATTACAAACTTCTGATTCATCTGGAAAAGGCACACAAATGTAAGGTTCGTCTATGGCCACAACATCACCTATAGGCAGATAACATAATTCCATTTCAGATGACTATTGTTAATTAAAAAACTTATTTTTATTTAATACATTTAATTATTCACAGGTAGGTCGTAGGTACCAAACATTAGTACAATTACTCAGAAACACTCAGTTATTTATTGTGTAATATTTGTTAAGTTACAAAAAGTCAAGCATATTTAAAAAACCTCTAAGTTTATCTGAGTTCAGTATTAATGGTGATAGTGGACAGGATCTTAAATAAAAAATCTTTGTATACCTTGTACGATAGTGACCTGGTCTTGATGAACAATTTCTTTGGACAATGGTTGGCATTATATCACTTAACCAGTCAGTCACTAATGCAAATGATCGACTTTGTGATCACTTATTTTTTTTTTTTGTCATGAACATTTCTTAGAATTACTATAATTATTATGATTGACAATTTATTGTTTTACTTAACTTATAAGAGCAATAAACATGACGCACTTACATAAACTATACAATTTATTAGTTTGTTACCACAGTTTATTGTTAATTAATCATAAAAATGACTGAAAAACAAATACTTTCATGTGCAAGTTGGTAAGTGGCAGGTGCCTAATTTATAATAATAAAAATGTTAATTCTAGAAATGTCCAACCATCGACTTGTTTACTACCGAAAATTCGCGAAAATTGGTTAGGTATGCTGTACGCATAATATGGGCAAGGGATATGGCCCAACCTACTAATAATGTCACTTACCGGGGTTGATGTCGCGGGTGGCATAAACACCTCGTCCCATATTCTCGGACATTTTCAGTTCCACAAAGGCCGATAGTGCAGGGATATTTTCATTTCTTCCACCAACCAGCTGCTCGACGGGAGGTGTTTTCATCGTCCTTTTCTGATAAGTCAGCAGTTCGTCGCACTCGGTCGCTGCAATTTCAACCGCCGCCCTGAACTTGCGCTTGTTCTCTGCAGACATGTCCGCCTCGTCCAGTCGTGTCAAACACTCGGCGTAGCTCTCCTTGGCCCTTTCGATAAGACCCAACTTGCGTTCCGCGTTCCCGGCCCGCTCGTACAACTTGTACGCGAGTTTGGGCGGGTAATTGGCCCACATGACACCACGCAAGCCCTTCAGGCAAAGGTCGTACTTGCCCATGTGAAAGTGCGCGGCCGATCGGTTGGCTACCGCGAGCGCGTTACACTCGGTGGTCGGTTTGCAGCTCTTCAAACTCTTGGTGTACATGTCGACGGCCTCCTCGTACTTCTTGGCCTTGAAGAACTCGTTGCCTCTTTGTCGGAAGTTCTCCGAAATGGTGGGATGTTCGTACTCAAAAAATTTGTCGGTATCCAACGTCGTGGCAAGCATGTTGTATTTACGAAGCAGGGCGCGAGTGTACATGAACCGCTTTTTGGCCGACTGCGTTTTGGCCACTTCTACGTAGACGTCACCCAACACGTCGGCCATCAGCAGCCGAGTGGAGTAGTAGCAAAAGTTGTCGAATTTCATCTCCATTGTCGCGTTAGTTCAGCCTACAATAAAGATTTTTATTCACACCGAGTGCACCAGTGCAGAGCACGTTCCACTTGCCAATTGCGAGTTGCGACTTGCCGGCTTGCCGCTCACCACGAGGTGGAACCTAGTTCAGTGGGTGGAACACGGAAAATTCATGTTGGACTTTGGAATACCAAAGACGAAATAAACTACCACGGTTTAAAATCTAATGGTAATGACAATATTGTAGAAATATCTATTAACGGACAACAAAACGGGAATGCCAACGTAAGCCGCGCGCTACAGACAATCGAACGATAAAATCATAGACTACCTAATTATAGAAACAGACGGAATATACTTTTTCCCGAGGACTGGGAGGCGTGGTATTGCCAAACGGAGATAGCATGAGTTCTATCATAAGAGTGAGAGAAATGGCACTGTTCCGAGGACAGCCAATACATGGCTTTAATAGCGCCCGATCCTCGTATCGAGCGAGCTCCATCCTTGCACGCGCTATCATATTACCTAATGTTCCGTCAATTATTATAATAATATATATGTATAAAATCGTTATTTTTTTTGGTACGGTACTACGGTCACAGAATAGATTAAATTTAATCGTTGGTTATGTCGTATTTTCCAGTTGAATATTAGACACTCGCCTGTAATGTAGAAAAGATCATCTTGATATTCATTCATTATCTTTAGAATAGTATATAGTTTATATTATAGTTTATTAACACGCTCACGGAGTGAGCTTTTTTAACTAATTTCATGACAAAATAAATAGGTATGCTATCAACTTCGTGATACGCAACTGTGTGTTCTCCCACCACAAAAACTACGTCATCCGTTCTCCGATATTATATACCATTATTATTATATTTATTATTATTATTATTATTATTTCTGCTGGTGAGAACGGCTTACGTCACAGTTCTTGGCGAAGTTCGGGAGGGGTGCGCGTTCTCGACCAATATTAGTTATGTTGATAGCATACCTATTTATTTTGTCATGACTAATTTAATGTTTAAATAATATTATGTTATTATATAATTATATTGATTATAGAATATAGATAACATTATACATAATAATATGATTGGTTATCGGCAACAGTTTTTTTTCGATTATAGTTCCGGTAAATTTTAGATTCTCAGAATTATTTAACAATACCATATTATATTGTATTTTTATTTGTATATATAATTTTGGGAACTTAATACTTATCAAGTGGGGACCTATAGTATTATCAATTAGTCACCATAATAATATATTATACAAAATATATGAATAGTAGAATATTATTATTGTAGAGGTATCATATTATATTATACATTCTGTGTATTATACTATAATTCGAATAGGTAGGTAGGCAAATAATAATAAATCGTATATATTATGTAGTAATTAGTAATTACTTTACTATGCTCAAATACAATAAAAATTGCAGTAGCATGCACAAGCATCAGTGGTTCAGTGGTAGAATGCTCGCCTGCCACGCGGGCGGCCCGGGTTCGATTCCCGGCTGATGCATAAAGTTTTTATTATTTTTATTTTATTATTTAAACGTTTTACATTTTACGTGATAACTGATAAATAAATTAATAGACACCTAAAATATTGACTTGTTGATTACTTTTGCAGACCATGTATATTTTACACAACGGAATGTTAATTGTTACCAGTTTGAACATTATAGGTTTTTATTATTAGTTATTACCTAGGTATTCATTATACTCGTACATAATTTACGTTTGTACTTTGTTCTAATAACGTGTATTGATGGATTAAGTACATGCACAATTGACTTGTAGGAAAATATTTTTGGGGTCCTTGTAGTTTGTTGCCAGCTAGCAGAGTCAATAAGACAATTTAAAATCTATTTATAAATTGTTGTAATAATTTCAAATTACAAACCTACCTAACCTTTTATAGGTACTGCAATATTATGATAATTTATTATAAAAATAATTGATGATTGTTTTGCTTAAGGGAGGATAATGGATATAAAGAGAACTGCCGGCAGTGGCGCAAATAGGGGGAGTGGGCTTAGCCCCCCAAAATCACTCAAAGCCCACTCAAAAAATAATAGTACCTATACAATAACCATTCTTAAAAGTATGTACCTATAAATTATAATTTTAAAAAAAATGTGTGGGAGCTTGTGCTAAACATATTTCCTATTTGCGCCACTGACTACCAGATGATTCATTTAGCCTAGCCAGGTACTTATACTTAGAAAAATATTCTGCTTTGGAATATGAAAACATAGCTGTATGTTGTTATAAAAGAAAGAAAAACCTCTAAAAATGTCAAGGATAAAAATATTTTCAAAAATGTAAATATTTTTTTTAAAATGTTATTTTTGACGATTTTTTATCAAATGTTTATACTTTTTGAAATAAGGAGTGTTGAAAAATAAAAGGATATATGGGGAATGAAGCCCCCCCCAATAAATATATTGTTTCTATGATTCTTTCTCGTTTATATCAGATTATTTACAAAAAGGTGCAATACCTATTTACCTTTGTTTTTGTGCTGTAGATGTTTTAATTCATTTACAACATCCCATTTAATATTTAAAATAGAAAGGTACGTATTTGTCGTAAAAAAATCAAGAATTTGAAAATATGGTCGAGTATATTTAAAAAATCAAAATTTGAATAAATTTCATCATAGTGGAGGCGTAAATCATAAATAATAAAGATTTGTATCGTTTAATAACTTTGTTGTTAAAAACTGCAAAAAAATTCTTCCGGTACCGGGAATCGAACCCGAGCCTCCTGGGTGAAAGCCAGGTATCCTAGCCACTAGACCATACCGGATGGATGTGTAATATTGAACAATTTATATTATTTAAGCCACTTATTTTAATATATTAATATTTTTATAATATAAAAAAAACAATTTTTTTAATTAGTTATTTATTTATCAGATAAGTTATGGAACAATTCTAGTTTAGCGCCCACGCGAATTTTTCAATTTTTTTTTCGGAAACCTATGCGTTTTGACGAGTTTAGACCGATGGTGCAAAAATTAATCGGCGGAAACCATTATTTTGGAAGTTATAGCCTTCCAAAGTTTGAAATTTTACGTTTATACGCTTGCGCAAAACGCTATATTTTTCACGCTTATAACGAATTTTTCAATTATTTTTTTTGATAACTAAATCTACGTTTTAAATACGATGGTCAGATAATAAATTATTGGAAATCAATAGTTTTTAGGAGTAGGTCACAAGGTAAAAACAAAAAAATGTAATATATTAATTATTTATTCAAAAAAAAGTAGTAATGGACTCAGCCCCGTCAGATTCAAATTCTGATTCTGTGCCAGACTCCGCACACTCGACTTTATTATTCACGTTGGCAGGATCGTAAAGAACTGAACATAACCGAAAAAACTCATATTATATTAATAGTTTTGCAATTATCTTCAGGTAAACAGGCTAATGAGTATATTGTGACCTTGCCTGCAGTTAAAGTAGGTAACATAAGTATATATAGTGGCTTCGGTCGCCAAACTCCACGGGGCTATATATTATATCATATAGTATTAAAAACAAAATATCACTTATCACTTATTTATATTAATAGACTTATCAATTACAACTTGAGTTAGTGAATTCAATATTAATTAGCAAACAAAATAATAAAGTAGGTCACAGGGTAAGTTATGTCGTAGTATGGGCAGTGATGCTTTGCTAGCGGCACTCGTCGCTAGTCGCTACGCTCCTCGGCGCCGTCGCTCCGCTCCGCAAATCGAAAATATCCCCCGACTTGCTGTGCAACACCACCTTAAGTAGGTCACAGAGACAATGGGAAATCCCTAACCAAAATGAATTTGACGAAAAAAAGGTAATAAAAACGTTGATTTAACTAGGATTTGAAAAAAAAATAATTGAAAAATTCGTTATAAGTGCGAAAAATATAGCGTTTTGCGCAAGCGTATAAACGTAAAATTGCAAACTTTGGAAGGCTATAACTTCCAAAATAATGGTTTCCGCCAATTAACTTTTGCACCATCGTTCTAAACTCGTTAAAACACATAGGTTTCCGAAAAAAAAATTGAAAAATTCGCGTGGGCGCTAAGCTAGAATTATGCCTAAGCTTATAAATACTTATAATAATAAAAGGGAGGAAGAATACGAATAAACGATTTAATATAAATAAATTAATATGTAACACAATTTAATGAAAACGTGAACAGAAATTTCAATAATTTAGGAGTTGACAAATTATAAATCTTAGCCAAAGTCTCTGCCTCCCACTCATAGGCGCAAATTGGGGGGGGGGGGCTTATCCCCCCAAACTTAGTCGTACTCCCCCCCCTCCCAAAAAAAAAAAAACCTAGGACATACAATTTCAAAATGCTAGCCCCCCAAATCAAAAGTTATGCTCCCACTGAATATGTGATAGCCCATAGGTAATATTATGAACAGTCTAATTAACATTAAGTCTATAGATCAGAAATTACCTCAACTTGGTACATAATACTTATTATATAGGTGTATTGTCAATTTTCGAAAATAATAATAAATAAACGGGTACTATTAATTAAGAAGTATTAAACATATTTAAGGAATGAGGTTAATTATACGCTAAAAATGTTAAGTTAATTTTAGATATTTTTTTTTGGGGGGGGGGGGGCGTACAATATTGTTGCCTTAGGGCGTTATTGATGGTTGGGACGGCACTGCAAATAATGCACAGTTGACAATTCTCTATTATTAATTTTAACACCGTTTGTAAAATGTATAGCTGCAATACAAGCCGAAGTATATCTACCTAGCAGCTATTCCTTAAAAGTATTGAAGGACGATAAAATATTATATAGATAGTTTTTAAAAAACTTATTGGTATAGGCAGGTAGGTATACCTACTATTCTTACATGACTCCATTTCAAAGCACATTAAATTTGAAATGTCACATGTATCGGTAATAAATAATAATAATACATAGCTAGGTAACATAGGTAACATAATATTATAACTATTTATAATAGTAATGGGAATTATATATTAAACCCCCATTGGCCCCATAAATACCCATCTAAACATATAATATATTCTGTAATAGAGCCACCCACTTAAACGCGTTTGGAAAATTATCTGGACCCCCTCCAAGAAAAATTCCTAAATACGCTACCTACTGATCTCACTACTCGTTAGTTCTATTGAAATAAAAATATGACAAATACACAAATATCGTCCATATTGTTGGTTAAATATAAAATATAAATTCTTTGATGTCAACCATTAAACTAAATTATTGGAACATTTTTACATCTCACGTAGCCATCACGACGTCTCACTGTCTCAGATTTTTTTATAGTTATAACATGTTCAATTTGTTCGGTCTTTTAATAGTTGTCTACTTGACTATTCTTATTTTGTTGACTTTATATGTGTAATGTGTATAGATTATAGAATAATACATAAATACATAATAAAAATACATAATACACAACAGTCAATAATACATAATTTAATTTTTAGGTGGACACAGAAACAGACTTCCATCACTGGACAACAACCATTGCGGGACAACTCCTGAGCCAAACACCATTGGATGACGTTAAGTATCTTGATATACTGGGCATTGTCACTGACCATGCACCGTTTCGACGATACTCGTCAACAGATTCATTAATGACATCTGCATCCAAACACAAAAAAACCAGCTTGGATATGCAAGAAGTCAACAACAACCATATGCCTTTATTTAGTTCACGTATGTACAAGAAGAATGTTTCACACTTGCCAGACTTGATTCGAGAATGTGAACAATTGCGTAGATCGCCCGTCAACGAGTTCTCAGACCTAATACCAGTTAAACAGAAACGCAAAATATTCGAAGAATCACTCACTTGCTCTTCAAAAAGTGTGGACAATTTGCACAATCTTTCATCTCACATAACAAATATTAAGTCTAGGTCAATGAACAATTTGGATTTGAGATCCGTGCCAGTGAAAGACATTTGCAGATATTTCGAAAGCAGATTCAACACTAATGAAGCCAATACCATACAATTCAGATCACTCTATTGACTGAAATCTAGTTAACAAAAGTGAATTATGGGTGTTGCAATGTTTATTAGACATTGTGTGAAGATCTTTAGACGAAGAAAAATGTTCCAAAGATTTATGAAATTATATGATAATATATTACTTAATGTATACTCTTAGTCATTAATAAATAATTTTGTTTTTAAATAAATAAAAAACAATTAAAATTTTTGTAATTTATACAAATGTTGAGCTAAAAATAATAATAATAATAAACATAAATATTTGCGTTTTTAACAATATCAAAAACAAATTACAATTTAAATTTCATCTTAAAAATGGAAGAAATTGTATACATGGGTAAAAAATCAAATTGGAGCATTCTAATAACCAAGAATAAATTACTCTTACATTAAAGACTTATTTTTTTATTTAATGACTAAAATATTTATGTTGTTCTGTACATAAACTGATTATTATCAATTAAAATACATCTACTTCACCGATAATGTTAAACAGATACATAATATTAATTTGTCAAAACTACAACTTCAGTACCAAAACTATAATTAAATGATAAATAGGTAATTTTAATCACGAGCGGCAGAAACACATAAATGTATACCTTCTACAGGTACTTACAAGACAATAATAATAATAATAATAATAATAATAATAATTATAAAAAAATTTATTTTGCACAATTTTGAAATCCATTTGTAAGCACCGATGGTAGTACAGGTGATTATCGACTAAAGGATAAGGTATCTGTTGGTTAATGTTGAACTTCATTGATTATACCCTGCTAGTCTAAAAAGTTAAAACGAAAATTAGTTTCATAAATTTCAAAAATGTCGTAATAAAATATAAACATCAGTTTGATTATTTACCCGTAACTAATAAAGTGTCTTTCGATGTTGAATTTAGTGAATCCTCATACTTGCAATGCGCCAGATCAGATAATTCTTCAAAATGCTTCTGTCGTTTTCGCACATTCCAATGTAGACATTCAGCCAATGAATCAAACCAATCAGATATTTGGTCTTGAGCACATATTGATGGTAACGAATATATAGATGTAGTTACTTGTAAGCTGTAAATAAATTAATTGTTAAACTATTTAATTACAACATAGAAAGTAATTAAAGGCACATTAATGGAAAGCAAATATTCATGCAAACTGATACACATGGTTATCATTTTTATATGTCTTAAAATTATTAACATACATAACTGTAATAGGTTGAACGGTTAAAACGTGCAGCATAAAGAAATGAACATGTGTTTAATAACTTGACAATTAGATTTGATATAATTAAAAGTAGGTAAATTTGTAATTACTAAAGTCTGTTACATATACTCTGATCATTCCCCATCATTGATTAGATAACTACATAGTGAAAATCAAATTTTACCGTGCACATATTATCCATCACCAAATATTATTCTACATTTTTTATTGACCGACCTATCATCTGCACACAACTCCTGTTGATTTCGACCGTCAAATGAAACCCAAGCTGTTGATCTTGCATCCGGACTCAACATAATCTGCAAAAAGTATCCAAACCTGCTATATCAGAACAATACTAACACAACTAACTACAATCCACATAAAATTAAAACACTTAGGTAATACTTAAACACATAGGATTTAAAAAAAAAACTATTTTTAAGCGAGGTAATAACATTATGTTTTATCATCATTCACAGAAGCCAAATGACTTATATTTCATCATACGAAATTGTATTAAAGTTTCTTAAACCAAAATAGCATTCATTTTAAATACTAAATAATTAGCTATTAAAATTTCTCACAAATATTTGATTTTTTTTTTAGATAACCATGTGCACCTCAAAAGCATTTTTTAAACAAATACAAGCCTTGACAAATAACAACAACATAAAATTCATTCCAAATTTATAAATAGTAAATCTCTATTTTTCTTTCCTATTACAGTATTACCTATCACCGTGGGAAATTTCTTGCCGATTACGACCATCAAATGAAACCCAGGCCGTATTGCGGCTATCTGGTGATACCGTTATCTACATAAAGAAACAAAACATATCCTAACTCTATTGATCTAGTAACCATTAAACTATTTCATACCTTATAAACTATTTACAAAACACTAAAGCTAACCAAAGTATGCAAAGAATTCCACACAGCGAGTGTGAATAAATACATTTTTAATTTATTTATCATAATTAATCATTAATATTGATGAAATTAACCTACGTAACATATGAAACGTAATTTCAATAAAAATTTGTTGACACGACTCAAAAGTTCATTCGCAGTGTAAGATTATAATCTAATCCAAATGCATTTTGTTGAAAGTGTTCCCAAATCTTAAATAAAATAAATGTAAAAGTTACAATCATTGTCACTATGGAAATGTATCGTGTTCAATATCAAAATTGATGTAAAACATCAAATTACTATTAAATATTGTACCTAGTATGTACAGTGAACGTAGATATTTAGTGTTTAAGTTGCACTTGATTTAATAAAATATCAGATTTGAATACATAAACAAGTAGGTAAATTATTAATTATATGAAATTAAAATTTTACTTTCATAACATGTCTTATGAAACTATCATTTTTAAAATAAAAATTTATAAAATTCATAAAATATAAATTGATGTATTCTCATTTTTTAAATTGTATTTACATAATTTTTTTCCAATTAATAGTATACTATTTTAATAATATTTTTGAGATGTCCAATGAATGTTAAAAGATAATTCACAATACTTCTGCAATATATTTTTTTATTATAATTTTATCACTACTTCAGTTAAAAATTTATTTTTTTCAATTATTATTATAGTTTAGAGTATAGCGGAATACTAGAAATAAATGGGTTTATATTATTTATTATATAAGAAACATTGGCTTTAATGTAAGAAGAATCAATACATAAATAACAACAATTAATGTCATGATTACCAACAATTTCTCGTTAATTGGAACTTTGTAATATATAATTCTTATTGTATAATATATATATATATTACTGTATAATTGTGCAGTCTGTGAATTATAATAGTTACCAATGATTATAGAAATATATACAAATCTTCCTTAATTGTTGATAGTTTATATAAAGTTTATACTTAACCAAATTATCTTTAATATCAAACAATTTGATAGACCTGTTTTATATTATTACTATTTAAAAAGTTATTAAAGAAATGTAAGTTATACAAATATTTCATATTTGATAGTTTAAATAATTTCCGTAATAAAATGGTCTAATCCAATGGTCCGAACTATTTGATAAATTCAATATATTTAACTGTTTAAAGTTCTTACTATTCAAATAATATTAAATGATGAATTAACTTAAAAGTTTAATGAAAATTATTCAGTGATAAATAAAAATATTCTAATAAAGTATTTGATAGTTACATGATGTTAATACTACTTAATAGTGCCTATTACTAATTTCATTATAAATTAATAGTGTCTATGACTAAGTGTACAATATTTAAGTTAAATGTTAAGAGATTACTGCAATGTTTATGAACAAAATGCAATCATGCAAAAAACCATGGTTGAAATATACAAGGTTATTGCATATATACCCCTTCACAATCAAATATTTGTTGATTAAAACAAATATGGCAGCGTAAAGGGAGCCAATAATAATCCAGTATGTATGGGCGGGATTTTGAATTTGCTAGCTTTTGTCAGCGTATTTTTGATTATAAGAAAAATTGATATTTGTGATATCCATTTACTTAGCCATTTTGTTTCTGATGATAACAATTAGAGTCAATAACCTATATATTTGCACCATGTAAAAAACTATGTGGTACTTGATAATATTCAAATTTAACATTTGCTTATTTATTTTTATCACTAAGTGTGGAATTCTTTTAAAATAATAATTTACACTTAGTTCAACACCAGCTGGTACTACTATTGGCCTGAAAGACAAAGAATGAGGGCATATGGGTGTCACCATGATGGCTGGAACACTTGGGTGAATCATTGATGCACCTGCTGCAACTGCATATGCTGTACTTCCAGTTGGTGTTGAGATAATCAAACCTAATAACAAAAATAAAGTTTTATTAAATGAACAACAAACTTTTAAGTTAATCAGTAATTTAAATATCTTAACAGCGCTAGAATACAAAGAAGAGAAATTGTAATGCTATGAATTTTAAATTATAAAAAAAAAATCCCCTGAAATATCTTTCACACAAAAATATACATGGAATTTTGAAAATGTATGTCTTGATTTTTTTAGTTTCAACTAATTGAAGTTCTATTAGACTAAGAAAAATAAATTTTAAAGATTTCTATCTGTAGGAATTTTCTGAAATTTGTTTACTAATAGTTTTATTTTAAGATACTGAAAAATAAAAACTACCTATGTCAAAAAAAAGGTTTAAAGTAATATACATTTTAAGATCTTATAATACATTACACATTGCTTAAAATATTTTATTTTTCTCACAATGTACTTCAATATTAATTGTTGTACCTATACTCTGTTTAACTTAAAGCAGCGTCCAGACCTAAGATATATTAGTCAAAAACATAAATTTTTGTCGTCGACAAATATATCATAGATTTAAGAAACATACTCAGTGGCATCCATTTTTTGTCAGATGATGGTCAAACAAAGCTCATTTGTATCCTCAACTGAGTCAACTAGCTCTACAGCCTTGGGCACAAATGCACAATTGGCTGCCAAGTATGTTTCTTTAATTGAACTAAAGTATATATCTTAACATTTTGATTTTGTAATTTATTAATTTGTTAATTATTACCATCTCCTTGAACAGATGTTATGTATTTTCTGTCTAAAAACAAGTCAATGTTTGAAAGGTATGGCGATGGTCCGCGATCAATAACCACTTCATTAAGTACTAGTAAATTTGGCTGAGGCTTATCTTTGTCTTCATTCTTCTTAACAATTATGCACCTAAGTCTACTACGTAATGTTAAAGCAGCATGTCCTTCAAGTACATTGGTCACTTGCTGTTGGAAATTGTCAAACTTAAAAGGCGTCAAAAAACCAAGAGAGCCCAAGTGGAACGCCATAACTGGTGGTACGGATTTCTAAAATAAAAAAAAGAATATTTCAATAAACAATGATGACAAAATAATAATTTTGAAATTACCTGAAACAAAAGACTAGCGTAGAGCAAAGTACCGTCTCCACCTAAGCAAATTATGAAGTCTATTTTGTCCGTTAGATCATCTTTGCTATCTTGAAAAGAATTTAATTTCTCTCGTATTTCCATGAAGCCCGAATTACTAGAGAGCATTGTGTCTTCCATCACAGAATGTTCCACAAACACTATCATGCTTTTTTCCTAGAGTTAAATATAATATTTTGAAATAAATAATGACAATTACCTTTACCCGAGTAACCGGTTATAGATATTCTATAGATATTTGTACCTGTGTCAGCCATCTGACGAGTTCTATGAACGGTGGTAAAACAGACATATCTCTAACTTTTTTTATCACCAACACAGACAGAGGATTTTTGGCCCACGTCAAACGTTGACTGGCCGGATCTTGAATTGTCCTGGACAAACAGAAAATAAAATAAATATAGAATGACAACGATCACTGGCACCGCACAATAACCGTACAACTAACTTACGTGACCAACGCAGAGGTTTTCATGATACGGCCACATGGTCCAAACTGCTGGACCGGGCTGGGAGCGTTCAGCGACCGCGTTCTCCTGAAAAAAAAAAAAGAATGTCAGTCAGTAACTGGAGCGCTGAGACAACGTAAACGAACAGAACGAACGGATGGACGGACGGAAGAATCGTCGGGCCACATATGGAAAGATATTTTACACAATTCTGTGGTGGGTAGGCTTACGGGTCAATGTCGTCCACCGATCCCTTCGCTTCGTTCATGACTGCCGATTTGCGTTAAAGATTCCGTTTCGTATGCATGTCGGAACCACACGGTTTTAAAATGACGACGGGTCGTCTAGAGTTTTTTTTTCGGTATTTTCCACTCGGGGAAACTGAACTGGCGTACGAGACTCGGTAACTACTAACTAGCAACTACAGTAAACAGTTGGGAATGTTCTCAAACGGAAATCGGGAAATTCTTCAATGAAAATATTACGAAATAGTGATAACTGATAAGCATAAACTGTTGTTGTTGTAGGCGAACTGCCGATTGCCGAACCATAGAACAGGTTACAGATGATGTAATATCGTTATCACAGCGGCGGTGTGGCCGTGTGTCGTGTGGGTGTTCTGTGGCGTGGGTGCGCGTGTGCGGTCGTCAACGTCGTGTCGTGTGGGATTAATGTTTTTGTTAGTCGCTAGAGCACGCTGAACTGACTGTCGGCAGACCGCGGGTGACAGACTGGGATTACAATAATAATTTCTAAAATATGTGTAGGATATAAATTGGTAAGGACGTATTAATGTATAATACAACTATACTGAGCTATTTTAGATTTACGGAATAAGTCGTCCAGTACATAGCATAAAAAATAAGAAGTATGCTCAACACGAACCGTGTTTTCTTCCTAGTTTGCTCATGTGCATCGCCTTGTGTTTTTGTGCATAGTACGGTGCACATGAATAATACAATTAATGAATACGCGTGACGTACTGACTTCGCTAGTGTTTATTGTTGGTTACCTATATAAATTACACGTTGCCCCTTAAAAAAATATGCGCAGTCTTATCATTGAGCATACTTCTTATCCTTTATACCATTGATTATAGAATACACCAAAAACCAAAATCGATTTTGTGTAAAAATTTCTGTTTTTCCTTAATTTTTTTGTTTTTCCCGGCGCTTTTGAAAACTACAGGTAATTTTGACCTCCCCAAGCACCAAATAGATTCACATTTCCATCAAACAAGATACTAAAATTTAAAATCTAAGCATTATTTCGACTACTTAACGTGTACACAGACACCAAAAATAAAACACACATCATTATAAAATAAATCTACTTATCCTATATAATTTGTTGGTTTTATATTACTTAATTTTGAGTGTCGAGGGATACCACCATTGACGCCTGACGATTTGTCTATAGTTGCTATTATATAGCATTTATTATACCAATGCGGGATGAGACATTTATAATGTATTCATTATAAATGTCTTTTTATTCATTTTATTGGGTTTGAAAAGAATTTTAATTTTAATTTATTATAATTATACCTATATTATTTAGCACTGAAAGATTCATGCTTTTAGATTAAAAAATAAAAATATGTATAAGTATGGTTAATATGAGCATTTCATTTTTTGCATACACTATTATATTTATTATTAAATATCATTGATTATAATTTATAATTCTTGTTTTTTATAATGTTGACCATGATAAATAATAAAATTGTATAATTATAATGGTTCAAATATCAAAAAAAAAATCGACCACAGAAAAATATTATTTTGTTGTACTTGAAGTTTTTTGAAGGAGGAAGTTTAAGATCAAGTACGTTTCGTGGTTGTGCTACATGTATCTATAACGGTTTTCGTGTGGAAGATGTATACTAATTTTAATTGGAATTTCATGGTGGTTAAATTTTACGAAGATGTGTCTCATAAATTAACATTAAATTTAAATATACAACAATGGCTATTGACGATTCGTCCTTCTTCGATCCATGCGTTGATTGAAGTCCGTTTAACGTCCCCGATACAGAATACCCGATATAAGTTGTTATAATAAATATCTACCAAAAAAGTATGTCAATCTCAAATATGGGTAAGCTGCTCTTCAAATTTCACCAATATATTAATCATTAAATGGTTAAATAATATCGATGAAGTGTGTTGTATTCTAGTGCCACGGCTTGCGTATATATTATTACATAATACCATTAATTATAAATACTAGTATTTATAATCAATGATAATACACAGTTTACACTTTTTTGCCAACCAAGACAAATATCAATAGGTTAGTTATATAGACGTCAAGTACAATTGTACAAATAATAAAATAAACAAATTATTTCTAATATAAAACAGTATGAGCAAACACATGAAACCCCACCACTCCATGGAGTGGTATATTTGATCTAACTTTCTAACATCTTTCATCTTTGATCTAACAAACCAACTTGCGCAAGCTAAGAATAACAATTTTGATTATTTGCTTATAGAGTTGTATTCACATTTAATGGTCCTCAATTTACAACAGAAAAAAAGCAATACAATGTAAACTGATTTTACTTTAATTATGTTGGGATACCGACATACTGATAATTGTATTATTTGTACTATATAACAAAAACAAAAAGTGTAGGTATATAATATTAAAATAAATAAAGTTAATTTGAGCTTGTGAATATAGCTTTACGCCACTTTTGCCTTTCGTATGGTAATATTTATATTGATCATTATAGTAGTAGGTATCTACATGACTATTGACTATACATATCTATCCATAATAACATTAAACAATTTCGATTTAAGAAACACATATCATTCACTACATTTTCTACTGTCCACTTATACGACATTCGTCTAAACATAGTTTATCTCATAGAAACAGAGGTTTTCAGATGTCAGATCGACGTCTTGCAGATCTTGATGACCTTAAATACTACAATGTTTGCCTATCTAAAATGACAAAATTCACAAAAACATTTGCATATAAGATGCTACTTCCTATCTATATACATAGTTATCGATATTGTAGAACATCAGCTATAGGTAACAAACATTGAAATTGTTTTATATACAATAATAATACATATTACATTATTATACTACTTACTATACTATAAGTATATATTGGTACGTATACCAACTCTATCAGCCGTAAATAAGGCGAATAATATTAGTTAGAACGTATTAAAGTTGTGTAAATTACACAGATATTATTATAATTATTTACCTGATATTCACAGCCACAATAACACAAATTTCCAGAAAATTCTACCAAGATCTTTGACGTTGTAGCATTAGTGAAATTAATGAATAATAAAGTAAGTATATTATACTATTTAATTATTTTTCAATTTTAAATTTCATAATCTGTGTACGAGTACCTACGTAATATTTATTAATTATTATTCATGTCTTATGTAGGTGCAACGGACTACAGAGAACAAGTGCATAGATCTAATCCATTATTCGCCGGATAAGTTTCATATTAATATGTAATTTTTTTTGTGGATACTCTAAAGACTAAAGGTCAAAGCGATTGTTTTAATTTAATTTAAATTCGATTTCGTTAAGTCAATGTAGGCTTAAATATTATACTGCCCAGTGCCCAGTGAATTGTTCATCACTAACAAATTAATATTATTGTAAAGTATTAAACATATTATTATCACGTTTAATGCACGTCCATCAGATCGTTTGTCAGCTGCGCACACAAGGTCAACGCACACAAGGTTCATATAATAACACTCACACGCGTGTGTCACACATACGACACACACATCTCACAATGTCAAGGTCTGTAATATTGATTGGAATTACTATATTTTGTTTTTTCGTTTACTATAGCAATCGGGTGTTCACACCACGCACAATACATACTATATTAATAATATGTAACATATATTATCATTGATAAATAATAACGTATAATTGCGGGGTTAGGTTATATAGTAGGTAGGTCAGTACCTATATTATAATTATATACAGGGTGATTCATGATTCCTTCCATTTATTAATTACTGCTTGTGTCAATAAAAACTTCTACGTTTCAAATGAGAGTCACTATTTTTACAGAAAATTGTTAGGGCACATTTTTTTAAACATTTTGATGATTTGAATAATATATCTAAATCAAAATTCGAACGAGTACCTATTATAGTTTCTGAGTTATTACACTATTTATATACTAAGAATAATAACACTTAAAAATGATTTTACATCAAATTATTATAAACAAGACAGCGTTTTCAGTCCAGTACTTACTTACTAAATAGTAATTATTATACTTGGACAAATTTTATAAACATAAAATAAGATATTATAAATAATATAATTTTCACATATTCGTTTAAGAATATAGGGGACATTTTTAAACTTATTTCCATGGACTATTATAATTTATAGGTACTTATTTCTTAGTAATTAGTTTATTAATTCAGCAGTAGACACATTGTGGAGTTGGAGTAGTACCTAATGTTCGCACAGATCATCCACTTCTGATAGTTAAAATTAAAACAAAAAAAATATGTAGTTTATTAATTCAGAAACTAGTTCGAATTTCAATTTATACATATGTCCTATATAGCCATATAGGTAGGTACATAAAAAAATTCTGCTTAACAATTATTTACAGTAAAAAATATATAGGTATGTGGTTCTTAATAAAAAAAAAGAAGTTTGTATCGATACAGATAATAAAATGTAAAAAATGTAATAAAGGATTGAGGATTGAATAAAAGATTATTTGAAAACGGGGATTTTGGTAAAAAAAATTTGAATTATTAACTGGTAAACGGGTTGTGGGGAGGGGGGAGAATGCTTGGTGAATCGCCCTGTAAATTCGTAATAGTAGAGTACCTCCTGATAATAATGAAGACACGAGGAAGCATGGATCGAGTTTCGCTCTCATTCAATATTCATTTTAAGTTACATAAAATAATGCGCACACTTAGGCGTGTTTTGTGTGTTCCAACTGCAGGCTGCAGCATAAGTTAAATACCTATGATAATATTATTATGTTTACAATACGATTTTAATGCTGCGGGTGTGTAAGAGTAATAATAATAATAATTAATAATATATTTCACGATGAATAAAAAATGTGCACAACGACGAACGGCCGTCGATATAATAATATTTACCTGATGGTTGTATCAGTGATATCCATAGTTAAAATGTATATATATTAATATATGATAATTCATTTGTTACAATAATTATTATTATTATTTCAAAAATCCAAACAGTTTCACGCAATTAAATTTCACCATACTTCGAAAATTATAATATACGATATTATACGATATTATAATAATATAGGTACATTTTATATACATTTTTCATAATTTGTTTTCTTCTACTTTACGTCTTAAAATATTAACGAAATATACGAGTTTCTGCGACAACCTCGCGTGTTTCATTGTTTATTTCAGTATTTGAAACTCCAATATTATAGGTATAAATGTATAATATACATAGGAGTATAAAATATTGTGTATGTAATACGTCTCAACGTCGTATTTGTCTCCATCGAACGACAGGGTTTTTTCTAACGAACGTTTACGGAATCATTATTTTACTATAGAGAATCACAATTATTATTACAATTTATAGCCCACTGGTGTAAATATCTGGTGCAAAAATTAAAATGCATACTATTATACTATTTTGGAAAATAAATTCATTCTATTGTAAAGATATCTACATCAATAACTATTAACATTTATAGTATTATTATCTTTCCAATTCATATAGTTTAAAAGTTAAATAATTGCTAATATTCACAGATATTCAAATAATTACGCAGGTAAGTAGGTAAGTCACGGCTAGACAGAAGTATAATATTTTTATTTTTATTATTTTTAAATGTATTTACAATCTATACAACAGGTATATAGGTAAGTGTGGTGACCTAATATAACATTTTACATAAGTAACATTAATTGTAAGTAGGAAGGCTCTCAGCAGTGCGATCTGACAAGAAATAAGAGTATATGTATATAATGTATTAATATACAGCGGTGGCTGGCGAGTGTGAAGAAGGAAGGATATAAACTGCAATGTGAGACACTCTGTATATATTCGATATTCAAAGCGCCATGTTCTATAGATACAGACATTTAAACTTCACACGTATAATAAGTATATTAAACTATGCATAAGATATATTATGTGTACGTTAAAAAATTATAATACATGCACAGAACACGGCGTCGATGTGACGAAGAGATTAAACACGATAAAAAAAATGTACAAATCGCCTTTACTCCGATTTTCGTGACGACTGCGCGCGTTGACCTCGACTTCGCTTTGACAATAATTAATAAATATAATATTATAATATAATATATAGGTATACTGGTTGTAGGTATATAGGTATCCAGGTTGTAGGTATATAGGTATACAGGTTTTAGGTATATAGGTACGGTGCATATAGAGGTATATTATATATATAATGTAACTACGTGTATTATATGCATATATAGACTGTTTTTAGATATTTCGTACAAATGACACTCAAACAATACTGTTTTTTTTTCAAAAAAAAATATATACGTCTGGACCTCTATGTGTCTGCAATATTAGATGTGTAGTATAGCATTGTGTTGATCGTGAATTTGACAGTGAATTTAATATACTTAAGCAGCAAATCGCGTCTTCGTTTCGTCGGTCGATCAGTTCACGCCAGCTGTTCATTATATTATTATAATACCCAATATTATATTCATAGACGACCCATACCATATAATGTATATACTATCGTGATGTATATTATATTTTGCAGACGATGCAGACCGAAAATTGTCCGCTGTATCAATATTACCATAATATAATTGGATATACCTACTTATGTTATAAGTTATAACATTATAATCGACAGTAATACGCCGTGACCATGCGTTATACGGTGTGGTTGAAGTTTTTTTTCCTAGGGAGTAATATTTATAATGACATTTTAAATTATGAAAGATATATAAGTCTTAGAAATTCCGACTACAAATCTATGACAAACATCAATCAATTATTTAATATTATAAATTAATTTAAGATCACTTAAATGTTGAGTTGAATAAACGCGGCTGCGGGTCATGGTGTAATATAATTTATCACTAATGATTAAATAGTGATAACGATAATAATTAATATAGACAATTAGACTTAATTTTAGAAATTGTGATGAAAAGTATGATTTTTTATAACATATGATAATAATATATTTCTTTGTAAAAATATACTTATATATAGTACCTACCTAAAATTAATATAATATACTGAAATCGATGCTACGTTTCGCATGAAAATATACAAAATACTTAAACGTGCGATATCTGTTCAAATAAGTACTAATAATCAAATCGTTGATTTTTTAGTTATCTAATCAGAAATATTTGTCCTATAGATTAATAACCTGTAGTCTTTATTACCAACCAATATTGTGTTATTTATAAGTTATTCAGTTCTATTATTATTATGAATTTTCACCAAAAAGTAACTTACAAACTGTTATTGAACTATTTTTTTTTTAACTTACTTTCAAAAGAAGGTCTCCTACATATTCTAAAAAAATTATAAATACACCCAGGCTACCGGGGTTTGTTATAAGCATGACCGTTGGCACGTAGACTGCAGTATTTTTGAAAATATCACGAAAATTGCACTTTTGTCATCTTTAATTATGACTAAATTTTACACAACTAAAATAAATCGCACAATAAACGATTGAACGTTATCTAATAGAAAAATTGGCCTCTCTGCTTCCGACGTCGAAGCCATTGATATACGCAATATTAATCTCGAAAACCTACCTACTATATTATGTTATACCTATATAATATGTGTTTATACTTTATGCTTATAATAGAAAAAATCACTAGCACTATAATAGGTAATATAGGTACCTACATATCATAATAATATACGAATATATAGATATTAATATTATATGTACACTCGCAGGTGATGCGACCTTATGAGTGTTATACTGTTATGACTTATATGAGTTATGACTATATTATTATGTCTGTATAATTATGATACGAGCGCGAGTATAGCTTATCTTCGCCCCTCTTCGGCAAGACGAACTACAACACGCCGTACGCAGTGAACTAATATTATATAATAATCGGTCGGTCCGTCGAAAAATTGTAGGAAGCTACCTACATTTTATATATAATTCCACGAGTGCATCCTACAGCACACCGTGAAAAAATCGAATCGATAATACAATCTATAAACTTGACTCTTTATATATAATATGTTATATATTATGATGGTCAATCGTAGAATGGTGTATTGACGGTAGAGGGAGTTGGGTGTTTAATTCGCCTCCCTCCTGTCAAAAAGAAGGTTTAATGATTTATATCGTGGAATTTTACATTTAAATATTTAATATGTTCCAAACAATTTTTTTCATCATATTATTTATCACTGGAATCGCGACGTCTTAAATTTCATACCGTTTGATCAGGCTTTAAAGCATACGTAAATTCGGGATGAGGGATTATAATATAGCCGCACAAACCACCCCGCATTACCACCCAAGACCTGACCACCTATAAGCAACTATAGGGACATACTATAATATACATAAACACAGACGATACGTGCGAAAAAACCATTGAGTTGAATCGCCGAGTTTTTATTTTTACAAAGGAATTTGAACAATTTCGATGGTCGCGTGGAATTATTATAATATTTAATAATACATTTAGACCGTCCGAAACATAATGTATTATAATATACACCTTGACATAGACTGCATTTTTTTTTTTTATGAATATTCAACGATTTTAGTTATTTGAACGTGAAGGTAAATGGCTTGTCGAATCTGATCGAAAAACAACAATTATTACAGTATCTAGTATTACATTATACAAATCATAATATTTGATATTTGTGCGTTTGTAGGTGAGTGTGTGTGTGTGTGGGCTCGTACCTGTGTGCGTGTGTGTATCGGTACAGGTATGTCATTTTCACATTTTCCCCAATACAATTTCCCGGATATTTTGACCTTGTCGCTCTGTATAAATAGTCTCCCGTTATATGTATATATATATATTCCAATATTCGCACCAAGCTATTAAATACACACGTACAACAATAACAAATTGCCTGCACAATAATGCGACACTTGATCCGAATCAAACTACCGGCCATTTCCGTTGGGCTTAGGTCGTCGTACCTATTGATTATTACAATACCATATTGAGTTATAGATGACCTATAATAATACATTATGATATCATAATTAAAGGTGTGTTTAATTTTTGTATGGATACATACATATATAAATATATTATATATAGACAGAAACCCATATTGTATAATATTATGCGCATAAAGGTAATTATATGTGAATGTGATGCATATTTCAAATTCAAAACTATATTTCATGTATATCCTGTAAAATTATCTTTTTGTGAGTCACGGCCGTTAGCCTCAGCCTTTTAAATATTGATATGAGTATATAGTATAACGTACATATAGGCGTGTATATCGGGTATGTACTATCGTCTATCAAGACACCTATGTGATTGCATATCCCCTGTGGACTTAGAGGCAGATACTATTTTTAGATAAAATTATAGGACCAAATCCAAAAATATCACTTTTTAGGAGAATAAAAATAAAAAATAGTTGTAGGTTACGATTGATAACCACGACTTGATTATGTGACAGGATTCATGAAATTATACTCTTTTGAATAAACGAGTCATTATAAAAATGTGTTTTTATAATACAACATTAATAAAACATTGTCTAATGTCTACAGATTTTTACAATGATTACTTTTAAAAAAATTAACAAAGACGGCCACGGTGAAAAATGAAAAACACCTATACCTACTGCTATACAGTAAAACTTTATAACATATATAAATATATAATTACATAAGTAATAGTTATACGCAACATAGCCGTATATGTTATATTTATGTTTCAAATAAGTAGTAACTATAGTAAGTAGGTACCTACAGTAAATGAAAATTTAAAAAAATATAATGTATATCAAGTAGTACGTACCCGCATAATATTATTAAGTCTGTGTGAAACAAATTATATAATAATAAATAATTTTATATTAAAGCCATTTACCTACTATTCAATATATGTATTATATATTGTATTATTATATTACCTACCCAATAATTTAGTTCATTGTAATGAATATAATATAAATTGCTATTCCAAAGTATTGATTTAATTCTTTTAAAATCAATGAAGACGTAAAATGAGGCTCTATGCCAATTTATGGGTTTCACGTTGTAATAGTAGGTATATAGTACCTTAACCTGTATACATTTCATCGAATATCTTTTGAAGTCCTACGAGTTTAATGTCAAATTAACAGAAGTTATAAATTATACAAGTTAAATAATTTTACAATTAATGTAGTATGGCTTGCAAGTATAATTGCATAAACTGTCCACGTCACACAAATTAGTATTTAAGTGTATAGGTAAATTAGTTTATAGCTGAGCTTTGAGTTCATAGTTATTAGAAATACCCAATTATTAATTTACTTCACTTAATGCAAAATAAATTTACAAGAGATTAAATATAGAACCTGCGTTTTTAGCAATTCATCAAAAATATACGACATATCCATGTTTGCTGTATAAAAAATTTTAAATTTTAAAATTGTAATTATAAATATATACAGCCGTTAGCCACTACAATATCGTTATTTGCTGTTTCGACAATATTATAATATTAGCGTATCAGACATTTACACTACACATTACGTACCTGCGCTGCACAGGATTAACAATTAATAATTTTAGTCCTATAAATATTGATTATTATTTGAGTTTAACGGCCTTTTACTCATTGTTTTGTTAATTCGATGATACCAGGAAATGTGTGAGGTATGGGCATAATATTATAATGTTGTTAAAGCAAAGCAATAACAACGCAACTGCAACAGGTCGAAAAACTTCACAAAAATAGGTAGGTACTTGACATACTTCTGACAAAAATTTCTTTAAAAACAATCAAAATATATAATATGTGTATACATAATATTTTACTTATTTTAGTGTTATAATCTATATACTGACGATTTCTCTATCTAAACTGCTATTTAAATAATTGCTTTGTTAAAAATATAAACATTATTATAGCATGCAATTTAATTTGAAAATAGAAATAATAAGTTGTTATTCAAGTACGCAAAATCATTGCATTATTACGTTATGCCACTAAATAATATACATACCTACAGTTAATTTGATGTATTATTAATTATTATAATAATTTTTATAATATTTGAGTAAGCATCATATTATAGAAATGAATCCTATTTATTTCGTAATCTAAATGTTGTGAATAACACATTAAGAATTAATAATAATAACAATGAGCATTATATAAATACTTCGATTAGTAATTTTATTGCTAATTAAATAAGTATATATATATAAATTTAATTAACATTATAATGTCGTTGATTTATTATCTACCTATATTATAAAAAATTATGTGAATAACTAAATCTGAATAGGATTGGAATACTATTGGAAGAGTCTTAAAATATTTTTATTTTTTAATATATTATTATGTTAAAAATATGACACACGACCAAATTATCGTTAAATGTAATATAATGCATTAATGCGTAAACTTTATTTTATAGTCAATGCTTTACGGTAAAATAATAAAATTGGCTTAATTTTAGGATTGCCAAATCCCGAACTCCGTGGTTAAAAAATTGATTAAAAATTTGTCATGTCAACTCTGAATAATGGCGTGTAAATACAATATACATAGGATTTGAATAAATCACGCTTTTTCGTAGGATATACGCAGACTATATAATTGAACTAATAGAGTTTAAGTCTTAGTTAAGCCACAGGTTCTCGAGGTTCCGGTAGAAGTACTTAAGTCTGTTTCGTCTCGAACGGGAAATGACAACGTGTTTGTATAAATGAATCGGATTTTTTTTAATTAAAAACTATTTCCCGGAAATAGAACGATGTTTTTTTACCGGATGACATATTTTATCCGACCGGGAAAATAGCGGTGTTGGAAAAGACGAAAGGCGATTGTTGCCCGGAGTAACGACTACAAAACTATAGGTACATACGTATTTTTAAGTAAATTTTTTGTGTTTAATAATACCAATCGTTAAGTATAATCATCGATCTGGTGTAACGTATTAACAATACGCGCCAGTGCATATTATCGCGATATATTTTTTAAGTCAAACCAGCTCTCGTGTGACGACCCATTTCACTCACAAACAAATTATTTTACAAAGAAACATTCTTTTGGGCCACTGCATCAGCAGCTCTAGTACCGAAATTAATTATTTGATACCGGTGAACTGCAATATGCGGTATCATTTATATAGTGGACGATTATTTTTATAGAGGGCTGGGCCAAGTCAAACATTGCCTAAAAAAATAAATATTGTATTAAACATAATATAATATTATTAGTTTTTTTATTTGTGTCAACTGTTAATCCCTTTTCCTCGGCCCTATATAATATATTATGCGTCTATACGCGCTTCGCGCATACATTGAATGCATTCAAGGCCTCGCGTAATGACCCGTTTTTAATTTGTATATTTTCCAAAATACGTAGCACATATGTATTTATGTGGTTATATCTGCAGATCTAATCACAATTAACCGATGTACCTTAAAAAAAATCTAAATCCTAAATGTCGATTGTGAAACGCACCTATACTACACCTATAATACAAATGCGTTCAGCGACGTAATATTATATACCTACAATCACGCGCCTGACTATATATTTAAGGCCTGCGCACGTATAGGTACGCACTTACGCATGCTAACGTTAAATTTTATAGGTATAAACTTGTGTATGTGTACACGCGTTTAAAGCTAATTGATGAAAATGCTAACTTTATATAGGTATACAATATTAATACAGGTCGCAAACGACGACGACGAATGGTGGATTTCACATATTAAATAAAAACTCGATTCTTTATATTAAATTAAAACAAAGCGTCCTCGGTCGTTGTGTATATAGGTACGGTAGAAAGTGTTATTTATTCAGTTCCAATGCAATATATTAATATAATACTCGTTTATTTGTTGAGATGAGTGCCTTTAAATTTTTCAAATGATATAGGTAGGTCAATGTTCATAATATATTATACATATTATAATATGTACATTGTGTTTTAGCCTATACCGCGCAGGTGCGCAAATCGATTTCAAATTGTGTACAATCCGTTGGACGCATATTTACCATAACAATAAATACTTTAGCAAATTTGTTGTCGTCCAACCGTGATACCACTTGAGAACGATAAGCGAGCCAAACATAATATATCTATTCGTATGAGCACATAACAACCTTTTTTATACTTGAGGATTAAAATCAATGTTATGATGCCCGTCTAGTGTAAACATTTAAAAATGATAAATATTATATATTTATTCGATCGGTAAACGTACCATTACAATATCATTGTTTAAAAAATTTTAACAACTCTTAAATATAATGGAATGATTTAGTTGGTTAACTTCAGTTTAATGGATTCGAAATAAATAATAATTCTTACGAAACATTCACACATCATGACCCGTCAAATCTGAAAATAATAACTATATATGGGACGAATCAGATAAAAATCGTTGTTTGAAATTGCAATAATGATGTGCCATTTAAACGCATGCAATATATTATAATACTGCGGCGGGTCGTACAAGAAAAAAAATCTCAAAAATTATATTTTGATTAGCGACTTGATTAGTATTATATCATTATTACATTTATTTATTTATTTCATATACAGATTATGTATATAAGTAGTCTATAATTATCTCGATTTGTCTGTATAGTGTATACTACGGACGGTGACTATATTATATACTATTTATGGTTATATATATATTATATAACATAATTTCCACATAATACTAAATATAAAATTTACCTAAGCAAATAAGACATACAAACATACGATGATAAATATGAAAATATAATATACAGAGTTCGGTGCTGACTCGCGAATTTAAGCCCTTATGTGCAGCCGGACCAATATACCTGCAGACGACGATCGTCTTTAAAGGCATCAGAAATAGCCAATATACATACATCACGACAGCTCCAAAGGTCTAGTTTTGGCTGCAACGGCCAAGAGATTTTCCGTATTGCATATATTTTTTAGTACATCACACGTACCACGTGGGGGCTTTGGCCTTTTTATTTAAATAAATGATCGTATATACATGTTATGCTTTTAAGCATACCTACGTCGCTTCGTTTAAAGTTCAAAATAATTACGTATATAGGTACATAGATATATTATGTTAAAAATAACACGAACACGTTCTTTACCATAAGCCCATAACTGTGAAACCGTATTGTTACAGTTATCGAAAATACATCAAAGCGCATATCATATAGGTACTATTTGTGTATCAGATTAAAAAAAAATCACAAATTTAAATTTTATATTTATTAAGATAGTATGTCGTTATACTATCATTGCAAATTAACCTTCTTTAAATTTTCATAAATAATTTGGTATTACACACAAACGTGTACCCCGGTCAAGGGGAACAATTTTAAATCTCGAACCAAGACACAAAATCCACCTCCCACCGATTAAATCTAATATTGTCTCTAAACTTCTGGATCCGCTGATGTACTATATTATACGGCACGTAAATAATAAAACTATGAATAAAATTGCACTTACGGCCACGATCCGGACCGGCGGCGAGGTTTTCGGACGCGTCGCTGTTCGGCCGTACAGTTCTTACAGTCGTCGTCGACACGGCCAACCGCGGCGGCAGTCGTGGCCGTGTCACTGCGATTGATTGTTGCGGTGGCCGCGGTTTTTGCAGCCGCGGACCTATCGGAACACGTACCGCTGTTACCGACGTCTTCACGTCTCGGGCACGACCCCTGGATAGCCGCAGACGTGTCGGTCGCAACGCCGCCATAGCGTCCGGCCGACGAGCCGAACGCTTCCTCGGCGTGTTGTACTTTCATGACGGTTTTCGCCGCGGCGGAATACGTGTTTTGACTGTACGAGACAGAACACGTCCGGGGTATCAAACACGCGAACGCGGTCGTCTCTCGGGAAAATATTTAAATATTATGATGTAAGTATTATTAATTTAATATCATGAACCCGTGACCGGCCGGCGTTATTTTCCTGACGGATATCGCGCGCGTCGGTCGGCCGATATATTCTCTCGAACCAGACCACGAAACGACCGCTGCACCCGAACGGACTTTTACGCAAACGGACAACGCGCCGACGACTGCAGCTGTACACTGCTGTCCCGACTTCGGAAGGTGGCACGCGATGCGCCGCGCTCCCCACTTTGGCCCGGCGGCGCGAACAGTCCTCCCCACCCCCGCCAACCGTTGCAGACGTCGCACATGCACGTCGCCGATGTCATCGCATCATCAATAAAAATATAATATTCTAATAGGTAACGATATCTCAACTCAATATACGAATAATTATAATAATAATAATAATACCTACGATGCGTTTTTTTTATTCGGACATATTATAACAGTGGCGTAGCGAACTTTAAATCATATGGAAGCAAGCGAATTATTTATGACCTACCGCACCCTACTCCAACTGATGTATACGATAATCATGTGCTCAAATAGGGTGGTGGGGTAGCACCCGAAATAAAGTTCAAAGACTGACCGTTTATGTGGTTATGACCCACCACCACCCCCCAGAAACCAGAAGACATTGCTTCTGAAAAACATGATTCGCTACGCCACTGCATATAATATGTATAGTTTTCGACGACGAAAACGGCCGGACGCGATAACAAAATCAATAACATCCGAAAATCGCGCGCTCCTCGATCAACTGGTTTCGAGCTGTATAGCGGCGACTCATCGATATTAGGTATAAAAAGGTATATACCACCGCGGGAGTATAATAATAATAAATAATTATGTAGACCAGAAATTATCAAATTTTTTTTACCCCGAAGGCCCGAACCATTCGTGCGTATTATGTTTCGGTTGCAAGTAACACTATAACATTTAAAAAATATAACTATATTCAATACACACCTGATGATAATGTGTAGGTATACAAATAATAACTTGGGTGCTTTTTTGAACAGTATACTTACGTATATAGTTCTTATTTACACAAAATATAGGTATATAGATCCATTACTATAAAATTATAGTAAAAATATCAACTTAATAATTTTCCGTATATACTACCACTGCATGGCCATCCGCGTACCGGTACCACCATGTAACCTTCCGCGTACCACGGTTTGAAAACCGCTGCAGATATAATACGAAAAATATTGCGTTTTAGTAGGTACCGATTATATTATTCGACCCTTATACCGAGAGTGGTAATATTGAGGAAGAAAAATACACCGCGACGACGACGATGTAATATTTTACTATAAATATGTATACATATTTTAATATATTAATACAGTCTAGTCTCGAAAACCTCGTAAACCTCGCGGATAACTCGAATTTTTTCTTGCTCCTTGAAGTGTTTTTAAGTTGTGTCGAAAAACACATAAAATCGAATTTATTTTTATTCCCCTTGAGATTCGAGTTATCGAGTATAATATAATATAAAACACGCGATTCACCGGGCTCGCAGGTTCTTCGCGCGCGCCGTTGCGTAAGCTGCAAAGACCTTCGGTGGCGTCAAAATTTGCGCAACGGCGCCCGAGGAAGTCACCAGACGGGGCAAACTGTTCGGTATTATATCAAATATGTATATAATGATAATATTATTATGTTACGTATAATATTACTATGTATAATCAATGGTTATATGTATGGCGACGCGAAACTGACCTTCTTTTCAGCGGGCTCAATCCGCTGGCGCCGTCCGAATCCGATGCCGCGGTGGTGCAAGTCCACGACGCCGCCGTTGGTAGCCTTTGGCGTAGTTCGCAGTCGTAATAATTATTGTTACCTCTCATCGTGTGCCGCGGCCGTTTTCCGGGCTATATATTATAATAATGAGCTGCAGCTACCAGCACTGACCAGTGTCCACTACATGCGCAACTATACCGATGTATATATATAGCTAATGTTATATTATTTGTAATTAACGTTTTAGACCAGACTTTTGATTATAATTTTCTCGCGTTATCCATTATAATATTTGAAAAAAAAACACAAGAATTAATGTCGGACGAGACATCCGAACCGCACAGTCTTGCACTCCGCACTACGCACCAGTCGGTCGTATACACGATTATATTGGTATTGAATTATTCTAATTTATATAGAATCGGACGGTTGCAAACGCGTTTTCTATATAGTGATGATGATAATATTATTATTGTCGCGTCGCGTCAGTCACGGTGCGTCCGGCACACAATTGATGTGTAGGTACACAAGACGTGTAGGTACGCGTACGAACGGCGTTCGGGCGTAAGTGCAGTGCTAGCGCCCCTCCGGATGCGATTTCCACCTTGCCCGAGGCCGATCACGCATCGTCATCGCCGCCCAAACCCGGGTGTCCTTGCCAGAAAAATTCAAATACCGGAGAGAACCTTTCACGCCACCGCGGGTCCTGCAACGATGGTCGAAAGCATTCGATTTGTTTTCCCCGTCCCGACCGTTGAGAGTTATTTTCGTAGAAAATGCACCGCGACGGATGACTGCGCGGACCCCGGAATTCTCAACGGTCCGGCCGATTCGTCGGAAATGTACCTATACATTATTTTATTTGTCGAGGAGAACGAGTATAATATGGTATATACGTACGTTTAGTATATGGTATACACGTTATATATACCGACGACGCAATGGGACAAACGGCGAAAAGTAAATAAATAAATTCGTTTAACATCGCCGCAGCACTCGTGGACCGCGATTATTTCACAAGTCTCCACCGACCTGAGTCATAGCCTTTATTTTTACCGCGAAGGTCCGCGGACGAGTTTCGAGTTCGACTTCCGATCTAAAACCACGCTTTTCCGACTATTCTCGAGTATACAAACCTTCAATAACTCTCGTCAATGCATAAAATGCCTGTAGCGTATTCTGTGTTCATGTAATACAAATAATAATTATTATTAATGTAGTATATATTTTAGCAAACAAAACCAACAAAATATAAATTTAAAAACAAGAACATTATTATTCATCGATAAAAATAGTTCCTATGAACGACGCGTGTCACTACATATTATACCATAAGCGTCATAGACTTGAGTACTTGACTATATTCCGTCGAAAGTGTTATATTTATAAAGCAACCACGTTGAGTAAATTGATTCATTCAAACCCTTCATCGAGGCAGTATTTGGACTATTTGGCATCTATATAGATGACGAATTGTACACGAAATTAATGTAATTTGACTAAATTAATAAATTATAGTCGACTATAACTGCAGGAATTCGAATATTTAACTTTAACATCTATTATATAATATATATTATAGTGTTCCACGCAACCACGCGTATAACAATATTATATTCTGGCTTGGCGTGGTGTTTGACATCAGTTACAAACGTGTTCTGAGTGCCACCACCGGCCGGTGTCGCTAGTTTTCGGACGGGTGACCACCCGAGTTTCAGTGACACACATACACGTATGACGTATTCAAACGACCATACCCTCCCAAATAGTAACAAGCTAATGACCTGAGTTGTCGAAGATTTAACTAAAAAAAAAAAATAATAAAAATAATATTGTCAACGATGTAATTAATACGGGATTCTCGTTTAACAGTATTTCTTGGAAATTTATGTTTCGCTAAGTATATAGGTACCTATTGTTCATTTTATGTTATAAAGGTATCCGTTTTTTAAACACTTCCGTCGAATAATGATCACAAATGTATTTGAAAAGTTTCCATGCAGGTAAAATATAAAATACTGTACAACTGCAAATTATTTATTTAATCCATATAGGCATATATATATTTCTCTCGGTATTCGGTAATAATGCCAATAATACTATTATACATAATACATCGCATCATAGTATCATACTACCATCTCATGAGCAATGCATAAAAAATAAACGATTATTTTGAAAAGTTTGTAAAGTACATATTATAATTACATAATATTGTTTATATTTGAATAAAGTCTCATTCAAAATTGCCTTGAACAATTATTCTTAAACAATAATTATGTCGATCTCGACGATGGTATAAATGTTTAATGTTGTACAGTAAAACTTATTCAAGGGCCTAATAATATTCAGTTTTTTTTCCGTCTACTACTAATAACATAATTATAATAATAATAAAAAAACTATGTACATTTTAATTATATAGTAAAAAAAAAAACAATGCGATGATTACAATTTATACTAAAATACGCGTTGTTTTTAAATTTATTTATATTATTTTACTCGTTTTCCGTATTCTGTAAAATATAATACTTATACATTGTCCTTATACATTGTTCTAGACAAATTGAATGAGAAGGAACTAAAAAAATATATTTAGATGTAATTGCATTTGGTTAAATAAATTTACATTACCTTATTTAATTTTCAAAGAAAATGCAATATAGCCTACATAGCCTATTATTATAATTTATAGGTATAATATATTAGTACCTATATTACATAATTACACAGTTTAAAATGTTAAAAATTATAAAATATGTTTTTACTGTAATATTGTGTACTTACAATGTGTAAATCTATACATAAACATATTTACCTGAATCTTTTCAGATGGAAATAGTTTATAGGTAATATTATAGTTTAACGTTTTATATTCATTTAAATATTGTCCAGAGCAACTTCAAGCTCTAAGAACCTTAAGTCTGTATATTGTGCATTTCTGAATTTTCTAATCCTACAAACATTTTTAAAATTAACCTATAGGCACAGATATTTACTAATGCCTAATAATACTATAGAAATAAAATTACATGTATACAATGAATTTATATATATAATTAGTTTTTAATCATATTATACCTCTATCATATTATCATATATATATATAATTCAATATAATATATAAAAATAAAATCCATTAATTATTGTAACGATTTTTCGAACACTCATTATATTTATCATCACACATATTTTCATAAGCTACGATTATGTAGAAAATAATGGAGATTATGCAGAACTGTGAATATTATTCTATTCTAGTTGTAAAATGTTATTTTCAACTCTGAGATAAAGCCACTAAAAGTCGGTTAACGAGTTGAAGAAATTTTCGAGTCACTGAGAGTTTATTGTTTATTTAAATTATTAACGCAAATATTTCATTACAGTATTATACGTATTATTATAAATATTAAATCGTATTATAATATTTAATATTAATGTGCACGTCTTCATCGCCGGATGACACAATAAATTATAACACCAATAATATACGTAGATAATAATAATAATTAATATTATTTACGTGAGACTCAATACCCAGTACCCACTACCCACATGATATAGTTATTTCTTATATGTTTTTCCAGTTTACTGAATATACTTATATGTTTTACTGTACAGAAATCTACCAGCCGCACCGTGTATAATATTATTATTACTAAAGTCATTTGTATAATATCTATAGGTTCCTACTTACCTACCATCCTACCATAAACACACGACCGAAAAAGTCAGACGTTTCCCTCGGGTCCTGCAGTTATTGTAACGCGTCACACGCTCACACGTATATTATTGTTATTATGATTTAAATTTTAAATGGTAGGTATAGCGAATAGCGATGGCTGATGATGACGCACTTGCATTCGATGATAATATATTGATATTATTGTACAAAAACGACTGGTTTTGGAATTTTTGTTTTTTTTTTCACATTAATTCTTCCGTTGAAGATAATTACGTACTTGACGCGTTTCGAAAAATAATATAGGTACACGTCACAAATCACTTTGCGTAATGTGTACCTATATATAAAATATTATGGTATATTGGTATGAACACTGGATAATAATATATATCATAAATTCATATTTCATATGTATTAATATGATTAAGCGGTTTCGGAATGTGCTGTGGAACGCGGCACGGCCTCGGCCGTTAAATTTCCTACAGTTTTGGCAAATATAATTTTATATTATAATTTATAATATGCACAATAATAATAATATACATTATATGATTTAGGTATACGCGTTACAGTGCTGCTGCAGTAATTCGTCGGAAATTTCAAATTTTAACCATAATATGATATTATACCCGTATTATACTACCTATAAGACAGTTAGTTTATTATGATAAAAAAAAGTAGTGCGTCAGACTATAGGTCATGCGTATCGTGACCTATAACCTGCCACACGCGATTACGCGAGTAACATAATATACGCGACACGTCAATAATCGTCAATACAGTCACTAGACTTAATTTTCCAAAAAAAATTAAATACATTTTTTACAACCAGGTGTTCTAAACCGGCAATATTTCGAAATTATTAAATTAATAAAATCGAATATCATGATTAAAGTCATTAACGAGACCGAGTATCCAGAATATCAGTATTTCACGAGTAATAAAATTATATGAAACAATATTCAACACCTACTATAATATAATAGATTATAATATGAGAGTATGAACATTTATCAAAAAACCATGACGATCATGAGAATGATGCACGTTTAATTTTCGTACTAAAATTAAAAATTATTCATTACGAATTCGATGTCAGTACGCCACTCTGATTCGATTCGTTTTTCGTTTGAAAACGAGTGCCGTACGCACCACGTGCACACTACGTTGAATTAATAATAATAATAATAATAATAGTAATAACTACGCGTCGGAATAATATTATCTGTCCGCGAGCGCGCGACGGTCGCGTCGTCGTCGACTCGCCGCTCCGGACGTCCTGTCCGACGGTCTGTAGTCGCTGCCGATAGATGGCGTTTACCGCACGACGGTGTATCGACGGCCGTCCGACGCGAATCGCTATCGTCTGTTTCGTAAACTTTCGTCGCAGTCACCCCCCACTAAAAGCCGTTACGACTTTGGACGTCCGACCGAACAGCCCGAGTGGCCGGCCACCGTCTGCCGATCGACGAAGGCCGCCAAAGCAGCGATGATCAAAACGTGAAACTGGTGCCGGCCCAAGATGTGTATGTTGCACATATATACCCCGACGACGAGTTGTACAATTGCATCAGTAGTGGTTACAACTTAACCATTACATATTCATATGATGAAGCAACTACATGATCTATACTGATTAAACGTGTTGCGCCAATGGGAACTTCTCCAGAGGAGGATCCCATTGGAATTCTGATGCCCCTCCAAACTACTGATGCCAGTTTTTTTTTTCAATACTCTAATTTTTTGTCATAATTTACTTCTTATCATTATATTACCACTCAACAGGAAAAAAATTAATCGCTTAAATAAAATTAACATTTTTTTTCAACACACTCATTTTGAATACCAATCTGATGTGCAGACTGTAGAGTAGTATGCAATTATTATTAATTCCCAATTTTTATTCACCGTATTTGAAACGGAATATCGAATGGTAACTGCTATTATTATTATTGTTATTTTTATTATTATTATTATTACTATATTCAATTAAATTTAAAACTGCAATACTTCGTACGAGATTCGTTGTTGTTTTGAAATCCAATATCAATTACAGTTAAATTTTAACTTTTAAGTATTTTATTGCGATATATTTAAAGACTATCTAGTAATTATAAATTACAATTTCCTCAAATATACTTGGACAATGACTTATTGATGAGACGTACCTATATATCTGTATAAGCAATAATTGCTATACCATTATAATAACTTTTAAGTATCTATAGGTATAGACTATACTACTATAGAGTATAGAAATTTATTATAATAATTTAAAATTTTACCAGTGTATAAAATAAATATGATTCATTATATTTTGTACAAATAAATATTCTATATAGATAGGTCTTACATTATATTTATTTATTACGAGTTTGAATTTATATATCATCTGTAGATAAGATGTAATTCACTTTATAGTTGTTGTATACTACCTACTATTATAGCGTATAAAATAATACTTAA
>NC_042495.1:12116192-12130605 GCF_005508785.2 Acyrthosiphon pisum | reverse complement strand
AAATCCAGGGATGAAAACGTTTTTAATTTTTTTGTTTTCGTTTTTGTTTAACGTTTTTAAATGTTTTTGATTAATGTTTTTAAAAACGTTATTTTTCTATATTTTTTTTGATTAACGTTTTTAAAAACGTTATTTTCCTATTGTTTCCAAATAACGTTTTTGATAATATTTTTTTTTATATATATAATATTCTTATAACTTATAACTTTTAACTTTTAAGTTATAATAGTAACGCGCAATACAGAAATGCACTTAAAAGTTAAAAGTTAAAATTAATTATCCTTAATATTTAAATTTTAAATCAAAATTTCTGATTTAAAATTAAAATGTTTTTAAAGTTAAAGATTTAAAAGTAAAGAAAGTGAATTTTTTTCAAAATATTTTTTTCATGGTATAATTTAATAATATATAAAACTATAATTTATTTTCGTTTTCGTTTTTGATTTTGTTATTAATTTTTTTTCGGTTTTTGGGATTTTTTGTTATCGTTTTTCAGTTGTTTTTTGTTTTTGTTTTATTAATTGTTTTCGTTTTTTGATTTTTTTCGTTTTATAAATTGTTTTCGTTTTTTGTTTTTTTCCGTTTAATAACGTTTTTTAAAAAGGCTACAGACTCTTGTAACTTTCTTGGTTCTTTCCCGCGTAAAACTGTTTTTGCTATATGTTGTACATTTGTAAGACGGAGACAACACATGCGGTGTGACGTCCTGTTAATCGCATGATAAATAAAATACAATTTATTAATGGCCGCTACCAGTAATATTATAATTTATAAAGCTTCCTTTTAAAAATAATAAATTTAATGAATTAATGTAAATCATCGGTATCACGGTCATATATCTTTTTTTTTATCTTTTACGAATATAATATATTAATTATGTATTGTGTTAATGTAGGTTATTTATTAACCATAAAATAAAAACGCATAACGCATTGTCCAAGAATTGAAGTTTTAATAAGCAT
This sequence comes from Acyrthosiphon pisum, assembly GCF_005508785.2. Lineage (NCBI taxonomy): Eukaryota > Metazoa > Arthropoda > Insecta > Hemiptera > Aphididae > Acyrthosiphon > Acyrthosiphon pisum. Next base: position 12,129,643 of record NC_042495.1, on the reverse strand, counting down.
ATTCAAGGATAAAATGTAAACATGGTCAACAAAAGTTATGAAGTATGACTGTGCCACCACATATTATATTATGAGTACTTTAGCCTGGGCTAAATGCAAAAAAATGTAATATAATCAATGTTTTTTTTTTAAAACTTTCCAACAGTCTTGTTGTGAACTATATTATATAGGAATAGTTCTAAATTCGATGTTCAGTATAATAGGTTCTCTTTATTTAAAAAAAATATATATACAATAGAAATGGTTGTGGTATGTGCCACTATGATAAAACAAACAATAATATAATCACAGCATCATTAAAACTATAGAAGGTACATACTACATAGGTCTATATGTATATTGTATACATACCTACACATAATTACATTGATTTAACAATCTGATAAGAAAATTACATACATAAGTATATAACGTGTACACCATGTATGACCTTAAAAATTATTTTCATACATAAATAACTAATTTTCATTGTGTTAAATATTTAAATAATTTGTAAACAAATTATGTAGGTACTGATGGGATCCGATGATCATCGGTGCCCCACGACCCACGGTATAGATATGAGAATACAACATAATACAAATACCTTCTTGCATAACGCTATATCCACTTCGAAAATCGCAATTGTTAGTGAACACTATGTATCATAACAGTATATAACACACTACAAACGTTTCTACCGTAACAGATTATTGAAATTAGTTTGAAATTTGAATTAATTGTTGAATACCAATATTTGAGGAAATATATATGTAAAATGTTATTTATTTTATTATAAAATTGGGTTATTTGGGTACAAATGTACAATGGTGCATATACGATGATTGCACTATAATATACCATTACTAATATTTACTATTTAGGCAAAAATATTATTACTTTTATTAACTACCTAATTGTGTGAACGTGTTATAAACAAAGTAATTAATATTATAGTACCTATAAATTATAATATTGATTTAAAAATTAAGCTTACGTCAGAGACCTAACAATCATTAAACGAAAGTTATACATAGGTATAATAAGGCCTATACGTCATGAGTATGGCGAATGGCGATATGTTTGATCGAATAAAATGCTCTTGAAAATTTTAATCATCATTTAAATTTTAAGTACTTAGTTTTAAGTTGTAACACATACAGATAAAACAGAATAAACACATTGTAATATTACAATATTATATTATACCTATTATGAAAACTGTTTATAAGCTATACAGTTGGTACGATTAATATATATTATGCATTATTCTACAATACATGAACTATAATATAAGGAATAAGGAAACTATAGCTGAAATGGTAATAATAAGTAATTATAAGCCAATTAAATTCATATATCTACAATAATGGCTTATGTTATGGGCAATTCAGGAAGCCCATTGAATAAATTCTTTATAAAAAATATGGATTAAGATTTTTCGTCGCATTCAACTGGTTATAAATATGGCTCTCATATTTTAATGCTTCGAAAAACAATGAAATATACCTACTGTAAAGAAAAATTGTGATGTTCGCGTTGTGCGTTGAGAAGGAAACAATTTTTTGTTTTGTAAATGAAAGTGATCTTAGACTTTTTCATTTTAAATTACTTGGAATACTTTAAAAAATTAATTTTAAATTAATGTTAAAACGTATTTAAATAAATGGTATTATAAATTTATTATGTAGGTATATTTTAAATAATGTGTATTGTTTAAACTTTAAACAGATTTGAAACCATTTTACAAAATATATTCATTATGAGTAACAAAACATCAAAATAATACCTATGCCTTAAAAAGGTAAAAAAAAAATAAAAATTTTTAATTTACTATTGAGGTATGTAAGTACTTATTGCCTATACCGTTGTGAAATGTTATATATCATTATGACATTATACATGTATACACCTGTTGGCTTTTGTATGCTGTATGCCTGCAGTATAAGTATTTGTTAATTATCATACTTTATAATTATTAATTAATATTAGAAGTTAGTATAATATTACACAATACAGTAAATCAAAAATAATGTATATACTGTGAAGTACAAACACTGTATAAAAAGCTATTTCTGAGTCTTACCTACTCATATATTATAATATAGAGCTAGTAGTTATATATTCTAACATTCCAAGTAGGTAACTGATTTAAAAATCTACTATACCATATTGTACCATAATACCAATTACCATGATATACGTTCATGTGGCCATGTGGGTAATATTATTATTTATTAAACTACGGCTACTTATATGATAATATTTGTCTATAACAGTTTTCACTAATAAATACTGCCAATAATAAAATAATAATAAATACAATTTTAATAAATAAAATAATAGGTACACTTTATATTTATTAATATATTCAATTTACTAATTCCCGCTCATAGACTATGTTAACCGTAATATAATACACGCATTACGCTTTTAGCACGTCTTTAGTGTAAGCGGTTTAATTAAATGATAATATTATATTGTCGCAGACCGTACGCGACCACTGAAAAATAAGAATGACATTTTAGCTGCTTGCACACAAGAATAATGGGAATAGTAATAATACTAACTATTAGTGTGTGCGAGGGCAATAGCATTTTGTTTTTAATTTTTACTCTCGCGTCTTTACATAATATCGTACTTATGTTACTAATCAATTATAATATGTAGTACTTACTAATAACAAAAAAAATTATTCGATATTGTGAAAAGCAGTTGAGACACTGTTAAATGTGCTGAATACGGCTTCACGCTCGGAGAGCACCGCTGGTGTAATGGTATCATGCAAGATTCCCATTCTTGCGATCCGGGTTCGATTCCCGGGCGGTGCACGTTTTTTTATGAAGATTATTTCACCAAGCAAATTTATTTTACACTTGTAATACCAATAGCGAATACAAATAAAAATAAGGATGGAGATTAAAAGGGTTTCGTTATTACATTATTATTGTGTTGCAGTAATTGAATATATTTCAAGTGTCATTCATAAAAACTTTTATCATAGTCATAAATCATAATAATTAATAAATAATAATAAATTAATATTATCAATATATAGGTGCTGTCACGAATTAAGATATACTTTATCTTAAGGTATATCTTTATAAAGGTATCTTAAGGTATATCTTTATTAAGGTATATCTTAATTCGTGGGTGCTATATAGTTACAGCAATGGGCACACCACTTACAATTCATTATATTGTATAATTACTGGTATACTGCGGTTGAAAATTTAATAAGTTCACAGTTGCTAATTTTAACTGACTAGGTAGTATAAAGTATTTGGCATTAATAAAAATAAAAAAATAAATATGGTATTGGTGTTATTATTATACAATGCAATATGATTCTCAAAATCTGAATTTGAATTCTTTTTAAAAAACATACTCGAGAAATAAATGTTAAGTTTTAATAATTAAAACGGGTTCATGTATATTTCTAATTCTATAAAATATTATATTTTTGCATTTTTTTTTTATTTTTTTGTTCGATTATTTGTCTGCAGAACATTACATTGTTTGCGGTTTGGAAATTGGAATTTAATTAGAGTTTCAAAAAATGTAAAAAAAAGTCCATTTTAACGAATTATAATATTAAGTAATTATTATATTATTAATAATTAAAATATAGTACTATACAAATAATTGTACTATAGACGTCTATATAGTATACAACTACAGTTATACTATAGAGGGGCGTAGATCCGCCTAGCCCTATATACAATACCAATTAGTAATTTCAGAGTTTGTATGGCTGTATCGATATTGTTATGCGTAAAATCTATGCATTTATAGGTTATGGTAGTTTTAAACTAACGTATTACCTATAGACCTGCAGATATAATATGAAAATAATAGACTACAATATAATATTATGTATGACGTATTGCGCCTATAAAACAAAATCTAACCTATTCGAAAGCCACGTTGACGACGTTATCTCGACGATTCCCCTGCTCCTTCGCCTCGTCAGTCCGGCCATTAGGTTCCACGACTGCATGCTCATTATTGCGCGCATTTCACGTGTTATAACTACGTGAGCTATTATAGCACCGACAACTACCGATCGCGACGGCGGACGCGGTGAAGACTTGTGCGTGCATAATATAACAAATTATAATGACGTATTCGGCGAGGTTTAGAGACCGCGTATATTGAGTGCTATGTGTGTGTGTGTGCGTGTGGAGTTTTAAATAAAACAATTTATCAGCGACGGAGACGGACGAACACGAGCGTTTTATTATAGGCGCACAGCTCGTTTTCGCGTTGTTTTCCCGACGACGATGATGCTGTTTGTTTCCCGACTAGTACACAACAGTATAGATAAGAACTTGCTCTTTAATCGAACTCCACTTGCGCACATACACACGCACACACTGAAGATAATTTAATGCAATAATATTATTAAGAGGATGTCAGCGCACTGTTTGTTTTCTCTCCCTGGCCAGTGTTCGGAACGTTCACTAAAAAAATGAACTCGTTCACGATCACGTTCAGTCCTTAAAAAAGGAACTCGTTCACGTTCACGTTCGTGTTTTTTTCAAAATATCAGTAGCTGATATTTCAAAAATCATTTACCTGCTGTAAAGGCTCAGTCAAACAGAGGGTGACTTTTTGTCGGGCAATCAAAAAATGAATCCGGACTTTTTGTACCCAGACTTTTCGTCCGCCATGGTTTATGGGTATGCGGACCGCGGCGGGCAAACGGTCTTAGTATTATTTTACAGTGCCCGCGCGGGCAGCCCGCTTTCTGTTTGACCGAGCCATTAATATAAAAGCCTATAAACATATACAACTCAAGCCAAAAATAAAAATACTATTTAGACTTATATATAATACAATTAATTAATATATTTTATAAATATATTTATTAAAGAATAAATAAATTGAATGTCTTAAAAATCGATCAAGTTCGTGAACGTGCGTTCATGAACGACGTTCTTTCCAAACACTGTCCCTGGCCCACGCGCAACATATGGACAAAACGCATTTACGCAGAATAATTTGTTTGAGGGTATGGCATATTATGGATTTGCCTAAATATTGTCTCAAAAACAATTTAAAGAACATTTAAATTTAAAATTTTTTTTTTATTTTAAAAGTCGAGTATAAAGTCAAATATTAATGAAATATAAAACCGATATGTCATACATACCCTCAGATTTATTATCCTCCACAATTTTTGTAACAGGTGATTTTGCTCTAAGATAACTCAAAAATCATAATCAACGATTTTAGGTGTTTTATCTATGTTGCACGTGGGTCTGCGAGAGAAAACAAATATTGCGCTGACATCCTCTTAGTGTAGCAGCTTGTTATTGAACATTTAAAAACGTACGCGTACGGATTTACTGCAGGGGTGATGATGGGCGTCAGAGTGACCGTTATTAATTTTTTTTCAGTTTTTGTTATGTATACGTAATAATATATTATATTATACCTGTTATAACACCTGTTGCATGTGCCTAGACACGTATACAGGGGAATACAACACCCCCCCCCCCCCCCCCACAATTTTTTGTTTGTGTACGTTCCTGCATATGACAGTACCATTAATCCACTCCACATCACATCGTCATGCGCACGGTTGTTGTAAATTATTAAAATCTCGAACACTTGCTGCATTTCTCAGCCACGATTGTGGAGTAGTGTATGATAAACAGGGACCACGCAGACGTGATCGAGCAGTGTCAGTGGCTTTTCCTTCTCTCCAATCTCATTAACCGTATTTGGAGATATTGAATCAATACAACATATTATGTTGTACTTTATTTGCAACTTCATGAAGTCCGTCACGTGTTTTTAATTCAAATCTCTTCATTCGCATAATCGCATTATTACAATGATACGATAAACGGTTATGGGTGCCGAGTTTATTACACAATCTTACAATCATAACATAATAATATATATTATATATATAATATCAGCTACTAGCATACTACTGTATACATATTGCGTAAAAAATAAAAATACTCTTATATGGCTAGGTATATATAAGTTGATCAGACAACCGACAAATCATTGATGGACTCAAACCTATATATTCGCCAAATGATGTGTCTATACATTCGCACTTAATAATAGTTATAAATATTATAATATACATAATAATATAAAATAACCGCGGCCGCGGCGTATCCGTAAATGTTACAATGCGCTAACTACCAATCTATTATTATTTTATAAACTACTTAGGTACTTAAAGTTGTTAATTAATGAAAAATCATGAAATAAAATAATGTATTCTGAGATTTAGATTTGAATGAACTAGAAGTGTATTATGTAGTAATATTATTAATTATTATTAAATTTATAATACTTATTATTATGTATAATGAGTATAATATGCGTAATTGCGTGTATAAAATATAAATGTTTATACAACGTAGGTGTTATATTATCTACTATACATATATAAAATTGCTATATTCGCTGTGATGGTTCTTTTGATATCGATCAAGGTTATCATCCGTTTAAGGCAGTTATAATTGTATTTATATTTGTTATAAGAACAATATTATTTTTCAGTTAAGTACCTATTTGCAGTAGGGTATACAAAATATAAGTTATAACAACGTCATTTAAATATTTCATAAAATGTGCCTATACTTATACATGCACTATTATGATTTGTGAATCATATACAATTAAGGAAAAGTCCTATAGTGTTAATTATAATAATGTGCACATATTATATTTGTAGGAATCGTTTAATGCCATAATAGTGTTTTGTTTACAATACTAGAACTCGGACAGACAATTTAATATACTTATATAGTATACAAATGTATAATAGTAAGTACATGCTCAATAATAATTATCGTGAGCTGTATGTACACATTTTTAGAGGTATGTTTTTCCGCAAGGTTATAATTCAATACATTATTATTTATTATATTGTAATATAAAATTTGTTGTAAATTATAGGTAATGTCACCATGCACGAAAATGTCATATGTCATAATAATATTCAAACAATAATACAGTACTTGTAATATTGCTCATTGCTAAAAAGTTTAATTTATAAAACACAAATATGCAATACTAAATAGCGCAGGTAGGTACTATATATTTATATAAATACAAATGATAATTAATGTACCTACAATAGTTATTATATTTTAAACCGTATATCATAGATACATTTACGTATCAAACTATGTATATCGCAATTGTTCATCGGTAGTTGGGTGAAGGTTGGTGACAAAATAATTGTCCGTAGGTACTCACTATATTCATTATTCACATGCATATTAATAAATAATAATATAATTTGGTATTGCGTAAAGTTGTATAATATACGTTTCATTCCGATGAGGATATTTATTATTATGTTTATGTCATAATACGTGTGTAGATATTAATCGAAATTGTAAAGTTTTTCCATATGTAAAGGTAAACGCGTCGTATCATAGGTATACTGATTATATATGCGTGATTCGTTATTTTAATTAATGGTCGCGTACGATAAGTTAGTATAATGAATACCAACGGCTATAATGAAAAAATTGTCGCAAGGGAATACTGCCATAATACAATAAAGTTTACGCATTATTTCGTGGTAAAAATTAATAAGCACAAACCAGGTACTAAACATACTATATTCCCTCAAACTTGTGTCAGCTAGATATATAATAAATATTGGTACATTGTATTCGTTGGAAAATTTTCAATTTTACTATAGGACTCTCGGGAGGAGTGGGGGGGGGGAGGGTTTGCTAGAAAATAAAACAAAACATGTGTAACTGCGTGACCCGACTGACAGACCCGGAGTGGATTGCACTGCATACGAACATGGTTTTTGATATGAATGTTCCAAGCCCTTCCAAGCACCCCCTCCCTAACACTCCTAAGAGTATTTATACTAATTTTATATTACTTAGGTATTAATATACATTAATATACAGTATAGGCTCCTGAACAATAACGCGTATACCTATACTCAATACTGCACTACACAGTTTATACCTACATAATATATATTATGTGTGATATACATAATGTTATAGCTGCGCAGAAGCGCGCATTGCTCTTACATTATATTATTTATATAGGTATACAGTCAGACTGCAGCCTTACCATATCGAGACCAGTGTCTTGAGTTCGTCCACGTTGAGGTTTTCCAACGACTGCAGTTTATCGTCGCTGTCCGTCGTCCGTTCCTCGGGTCCGATTTCGCTCTCCTGCGAAGAACTACTCATCGCGTGACGTTGTGTGTACGAACGATGACAATATTATTATACACGATCGAATATTATTATGCAGCCTTCTTCGCGTGCGGTTAAAACGAAAACGAATATATTTTTAATACTCCAACACGATGCACGCGAGCGCACAATTATATACGCGTTATTTTACAATAATATGTACGCGGTTAAATAAGGTACATATGCGCATGTATAATATTATTATAATTTTGCAGTGATATTGTATGCGATATTATTGTAATATTATTATCATGAGCGAAAAATCGACGGACGACGTGGGCCACGCGGCGCGCAGTAATCGGCGGCAGGCGACGGCGCGAATTGCGACAAACGGCGGCCGCGGCGCTCGTTGGAGAGTGAAAGCTCACCCGTATAACATATATGTATATAACATACGCGTTCTACGTGTGTACGCGAGTGTATAATTCAACATTATAACAGTGTCGTGCGTACATAATATTATGTATATTGTATGTATATATATTATATATAAAGTAGCGGCGATCGCGATGTCTGCACGTTAAAATTTTTTTCTTACACATAGTATATTACATGCATATATAATATTATTAATTTAGTATACACGCGCGTGCGAAGTCTGCGGGGGACAAGTGACCAGTTTATCCGAATCGTATTCCCCCCACCCGCCGCCCACCGGCTGACGGACAGACCGACCGAATAATAATAATAGGTACGATGTTATGATAAACGGTATTTAATTCGACTTCCATCACGACCGTTTGAGCTGCAGCGTATAATATAATATTATATTATTATATAGGTGCCTGCTATAGGTATATATATTATATGTATATAATAGTGAAGTTTTGTATATGCGCGCGCCGCGAAGAAAGCAGCTGAGAGCCATCGGGGCTATAACGAATATATAATATTATACATATATATATATATATATGATATATATAATGTATGTGATATGTGCCACCGCCACAGCTGTATAAAATTATTATATACAGAAACTGCAGACGGAGAAAGGTCTTACGCGTTATGTAGGTATATGTATATATATTATGTTTGTATTTACCTGGTACAACGAACGTATAATAACGTATATTATTATTATTATATATATGACATGATAGGTATGTGCGTAAAACAGTAATAACTTATAATATTATGAACACGTTAAAAATTCCCACTGGACTATATGTAGATAGATGTATAATATATAGCAAATTATATTATGATTGCATTCCTGCACGGCGACCTAGAAGACTGCAGATTTCTCTGTTCAAGTCTCCTTCAGATAGGTGCGCGCGCGAGTCGAAAATTCGACCTTCGGATTGTTTTTCATATGTCATCACGCTCATCATCAAGGATAAACGTCTGAAGAAAAAAATATCCATTTGCGCTTATCATAGTATATTATCGTTTTATACTGGAAGACTAATTCTATTATTATGGTAATTAAAAAAATCGCATTATTTAACCTACAGTATAATATAATAACCAAATGTGAGTCACTATCTATTATAGGTATTAAATTCATTAGTCATAAATATATATATATATATATATATTACAATATTACACATGGACACCTAGATCAAAATAAACGAATGTAATCATATTATAATATAATAGTCTTCCTGACTTCTTATAGTGTATTGTGGAGCGCATATTCAGGAAAAAAAACTTAAAAGTATAAACTGTTTACGACGCACGGTTAGGTGTATTGCCTAAAACACTATATGGGGCAAGTATGGGCCGTAACCTACCTATAAATGATGACGACACACTTTACATGCATATGCGACTCATATTCATGAGTAATAACTAATAAGTATATATTTAATTACTATTTGTTAAATACATTAACATATTGTGCCACCAACATAAAATATTACAGATTTGCAATTACTAATTAGTAATTACATAGATAATGTCTATGATTGTCATTTGTCGATAATGTGATCAATTATAAAAAAAGTATTAAAAGCTATTATAAGCATTAATAATCATATTTAATTAAAATATCATAATACATTATTATTTATAGTAGTAATTAGTATTTTTTTTATTAAATTGCGAGCGGAGCGATATTATTATTATAATGATTTGTGTTTAAACTGTTTAAAGCCATTTTTATATTAGAAAAAATGCTTCAAACGAGTTCATACTTCAATATTGTGGGTGATTTTTAATAGCAAAATGGATGTAGTTTGTACTTCGGGTGGTTGTGGTAGGGGGAGTCAACAATTCTTAATACTAAAAACAAAGTGGAATTCGCTTCTCTGTATAGTAGGTTACAAGTGTATACCTCGTCAGTCGTCATTGAGTAAGGTCAATGTAATGGATGTGTTAAAATTTGAATACCTACAATGATAAATCATTGCTATACCAATAGTGCTAAAGCTAAGGTATGAAAAACAATTCTGACGGTGTATGGCTTATCAAATATCAGCTTCTATATCTAAGGATATTTTATAATAATAAATGTTTTTATTACTATCAGCTTAAAAGTAGAACAGTATGTTTAACTATTTTTTGACAAGAATATCGTATAATATATTATATTATAAAACATCGTTGTTATACTTAGAAGTGAATATACCGATTAACGTCTAACGTAGAAGGTAGAACAATATGTAATACACTAATACCTAGGTTTGTGGTAAAATATTAGTCTAAAAATCTATAAAAACCTACTTTAAAAAATCCATTATGTAACATGTATAGACAATTTAAAAAAAATTATAATGGGCACCGTCTAATTAACTCCGCTAATACTGTTACTTATGATCTCGGTTTCATCCTAATTCCCTCTCTCTCTTTTTGTTGTAGTTGTATTTTGCTGTTGTTCTACATCATTTTTAATCTTAAGAATGTAAATATCATCTATGTTTTTATATTTAAATTGGGCTTCCACCCGTGTTATTAATAATAAATAAATAAAATAAATAAATATACGCAGGACGTCGCAAGTAAAGAGTAATGACTAATAACAATAGTGAAAAATGTCAAGTCCCCATAAATTACAATTAATATTTTTTAATATTATAACATACTTAATCACTAGGTAGTCATTTGACAAAAAAAAAAAACCATAATTTTTGTATTTTTATCCATTTCAGTCATAAACTGTCTAGGTACCTACGAATGTACTACAGTAATACTACAGTGGTAACGACTAGTGTGTATAAATTCGTATCCAGAAATTGTTATTTGTAAAATATAAGTATATTGGTATGTAGATTTAATATTATTGTGGTGAATACTAATTGCTATATGTAGCCCTGTAGGTATAGTAGGTACATAGTAGAAAAATAGGAGAAATACTGTTTTAAAAAATATTTAGTGTTAATATTTAGGTATATTTTTATTACTGTTCAAACAAAATATAAGTAATAATATAGCGACATTGCGACCGAAGATGTTGAGTAATGCCTATATGATTGTTTTAAACGGCTATTTATCGTTCTATTACTTACCTACTTGGCTACTTCTATATTCGTATAGTTTATTCGATATTATAATACCATTAGTAGTTGGTCATGATTTAAATTTACTAAAAGTACTGTTCAGGCTTTAAGGGGACTCGTTAGTGCCGTACATTTTAGCCCAAAAGATTTTTTTGAAAAAATTTAAGTTAGTTTACATTGTTCGATTTTGTTTCGATTCAAAAAAATATATTTCAACTTAATAGAAAATTGTCCAAGTATAGATCGTATTCCATACTTTGTAAAAATTAAATTTTATACTATTGTGAACTGTAATTGAAAACTTGAAATTTTAAACTAAAAAGTAAACGTCGCCAATACAAACAATACAATATAATATTAATGTCGAGACTAGAGATATAACAAGATTAGGTAGAAATAACGTGAAAAAGTCGGTCGTCTCCATGAGTCCTCGGTAGTATAGTGGTAAGTATCCCCGCCTGTCACGCGGGAGACCGGGGTTCGATTCCCCGCCGGGGAGGAAAATTTTTTGCGTTTTTTTCAATCACGTAAAATAATAATGAATTATTCGATTATAATTTTACTATTGATTACATTCGATTTAAACTATGTTCATAAATGTTTACTCTTTAATTTAGAATTTTACCTCCGTGTCCGTTTTCAGTTGCATGTGAAGACTAATTATTTTTTTTATTAAGTGTTTAAAAAATTTGAGTTGCGGTGAAATCGATTGTTGTCTCGAATTACGGCTGTCATATTATGTACATATCAATTTTTGTATATATACTGTATCAACTTAATGACCTAAAAATCTTGATAAAATTACATTTTATATGTCCAAAAGTGATCTAAAAAAATTGCGTTAAATTTTTTTCATTTCATTTGAAAAAAGAGTTGAAATACATTATACCATCAAATAATGATTTAAAAAAAATGACGTTTATCACTTTTTTATTAATTTGAGGTCCGTTACCCTGACCGTAAAAAGCCTATTTAAACGATTATAATCAAAACAACTATAGGTATTTATGGAAAAGTATTATGCTTCCCGCTTAATATAAGAAATACAAATGTAAATTGTATAATGTAGTGGACTCCCCAACAAATTTAATGAGCAATGACGAAAAAAAACACCAAAATTGTATAAAACTAGGTATAACAATATTATAGGTAGGTACCTACCATAGACCTATAAACTAAATGGACAGCCTTTCCCAGTTTCTCACACCGTCCTATTCCCGAATTTTGTCGCATTCGACATAAAACAGAACTCGATCATAGATATTATTTAATTTATGTATGTATAAATTTACTAATACTTAAATCTAAATCATAATATTATATTATTATTTTAACAATATGATAACAAATAATAACACTTGATAGTATTAAATTAACACCATGAACTAAGTTAGTTTCTTAGTTCATGATTAATACATTAACTTGTATCTGTGTTTTTGTATGTTTGGCGGCACCTGTCTAACTAGTCAGACTAGAAACTATCGATTGTCGCTGCTAGATAGCGCATGACTTATCGTTTTCGGTGTTATACCTTCGATTAAAACGCGTTTAAATATCATGAATTCGGCCGATAGACACATGGCCTTCGGTAGCTCAGTTGGTAGAGCGGTGGACTGTAGCTGGTAAAAACAACAGACATCCATAGGTCGCTGGTTCAAATCCGGCCCGAAGGATTGAAATTTTTTGCATTTTTTACGACTTTTTTGTCAGCGAACGTTTTTACATTTTCTCGCAACGTTATTCTTATTTCATTTAATCGGAAATTTAATGATCAGAATTTATATTTTCCATATCCGTTTTTTCTTTTATCAATAATAAT
>NC_042495.1:12115620-12116092 GCF_005508785.2 Acyrthosiphon pisum | reverse complement strand
TTAGTCATCGCATAACCAATACAATATAGATAATATATATTGTACAGAATACCAATATAGGTTAGCTATACAATTTATTACGCTTTTCATTCTTTTTTCATTCTTTTTTTTTAAAAACACTTAAATATTTTGATTAGTGAATCATAATATTGTGGATCCTATAAACATATTTCCAAAAACCTCAACACTTTTTGAGATTAAAAATGTTCATACTTATGAAAAATAATCTTAATAAATTATAATATATACCTATAAATATTAAACAACAGTTGCAGTGGTGTTCTCAAGAATTTTCAATGGTGGGGGGAGGGGGGGGTTTGGATAGTTTCTAGGAACATAATATATAGGGGGCTATCGGTGCACTTAAAAACGGGCTCGTAAAATAACCGGTCAATTGGGGGTGGGGGGGGGGGTAATGAAACGTCTGAACTTAGAAATCACAAAGTTATGCTTAAAAATACACTTATGAATG
>NC_042495.1:12114600-12115570 GCF_005508785.2 Acyrthosiphon pisum | reverse complement strand
TGCAGAGTCTGTTAAAAAGGCAATTGGAGATATTTGTGTTTTTATCATTATATTTTATGTTAAAGCTTAGTTTACTTGCCCATTTCCAGCAAAAGCTCCCAACCAAGACTTACAATTTATAAAAGATTTGAAATCATTTGAAACAGTTGATAAAGACATATCTAAAGTATCAATTAAAAAAATATGTCATCATTTGTGGTACTTAACCGAAGAAACTGCTGCATTATCTTGTTTTGATGATTCTATACCACTTGAGACAAAGTGTCAGATGGTAAAAGCTTTGAAAAAAAAACCAACAAAAAACCCGACTAAACGATTGATTATTCAACCAAACCAAATAGATGATACATTTTTAGGTAAGTAAAATATCTAGTTTATTTAAATTTAAAAAAATTAAAAATTAATATAAAACAATAAACAATCAATTTACTATCTTTTCAGAAAAAAATGTTGATGAATTTCTATCAGAGAGTAGCTTGAAATTATTTTCTCGATTCAAAATTAATGATGGCTTCTTAAAAAACGATCCAAAATCTTGGGAATCAAATACAGATTTCGTGAATGCAAAAAATATAATAAATTCACTAACAATAATCAATGATACTGCAGAAAGGGCAGTGCAATTGATGGACGATTTTAATGCATCGTTAACATTAGATGAGGAGCAAAAACAGTATGCCTTATACTGTGTGTACAAGAACATCGAAAAACCTACCCCAATTGTAAAAAAAGTACACTTCAACAACAACATAATATATAGTTAAAATTATGGTGCCTTTATTTTATGAATTTTACTCAATATTGTAAGTTTTTTTTTATTATTTTTAAGAATATATTTAATTACGCTTATGCATCTTTTAAATAAATAGATTTATCAAAAAATGTTATATTATAAAATATATTGGAAATTTAATTTACTTGAAAAAACATATTATAAAAAATTACGATTTTCATAATAGTTTACGAAATA
>NC_042495.1:12113494-12114550 GCF_005508785.2 Acyrthosiphon pisum | reverse complement strand
CAATGTATGTATGTATGTATGTATGTATGTATGTATGTATGTATGTATGTATGTATGTATGTATGTATGTATGTATGTATGTATGTATCTATGTCAGTGGCGTATTTAGGAATTTTGATAGGGGGGGGGGGGATGAAATATATAATAATAGGTACACTCAATAAATACGAATATAATATACATTTTTAAAATCTTCTAACTTGTTGAGTTTAGTGTGAATCAAGGTGAAATAAGAATTAACACAAATTTTATAGTACCTAATAGCATTTATTATAAATTCATACTAACGACAATCCCGTGTTTATAAAAAAAAAAATAGTTATAATACAAAATCCTGTTTTCTATTTTTTTGGATGCTCAGTTCATCGATAAGCTTATCTGGCATGATTATTGTATTGACCGGTGACATGCAAATAAAGCCAACACATTAAGACGACGCTACACCCGTATGTGTTGTCTCCGTCTTACACAAGCACAACATAGCAAATTGTCGTTCACTATTCTTAATAGTGTGCTGTTGGTTTTGATGGCGATAGGGTGAAATTACCTATTATCAAACTTTTAGTTAAGAACATAATCTGGGTCTTAGCGTGGGCGATTTTTTAATATTTTAATTCACTTTAGTATCAAAACTAACAGCTCACTATTGAGAATAGTGAACGACAATTTCCTATGTCGTGCGTGTGTAAGACAGAAACAACACACGCGGGTGTAGCGTCCTCTTATAAGGGTCCGTATTACAATAGTTAAACTAATGTTAAACCACGGAATTCGACTGGTAAAATTTAAACTATGATTGTAAAACGGGCCCTAAGTGTCTAATTCGGTTATAATAAACAAAGTATATAATAATTACTATTTAATTTATAGTTATTATTCAATATTAGATAAGAAAATTGATAAAATATTTACTTCTGTCATACTATTTATTAGGTAAGACTTAATACTTAATAAAAACTTGAAAAACATCGTTCAGTGTATAGCAGTTGATACAGGCAATGTACAAAATATTTTCAAGAAGTTCATGAATATTTGGATAACCTTGTTTATCACAAA